>NW_010239204.1:0-77376 GCF_000690775.1 Eurypyga helias
GGACATCCCTACTCTTCTCATTCCTACTCTTCTCTGCCCGAGTTCTGCTCTTTGTGTCCCACAAATGGTGCCAAGTGTTTCCTAAGGGACATACAGCTCCTCTATACGTGGCTTCGTTACTCACTGCAGCCCAGGGCACGGGTTGTGGAGGGTGTACACTGCAAACCAGACCTAAACATCAGTGGAGATTTAAACCCATTGCATCACCCAGTGGCTCCCTCGTCAGCTTATGGGGACTCACCCTCCCTCATCCCTCCTGTTCCCACTCCCCGCTGCGTACGGTACCACAGGGGATTACAGACGTTGTGTATTACACAGAGAAAAAAACCCTAAACCAATCAAAGTGCTTTTCTGATAGTGGGAGTCAAAGTAGGAAATTTCCTCTGTGGCTGACTGGTCCTGGCCAGCTTCTTTTGCAGACACGTCAGCAACCCCGGTGTTCAAGGGGCACTGGGGTCTGCTTTCTGTACCTAGCAAGCACCGTGACAAACAACAGCCGTGTGGCCAGCGCTGTCCCTTAGCATTGTACACATCGAAAAGCTCTCCAAGTGCAAGTTAATTTCTACAAAAGGGAGAAAAACATTTGAACGTTTACACTGATCCGCACGCCAGAGGCAGTCAGGAAAGGTGGATTTGCGTAAAGATCATTGATTGCTCTAAAATAATTATAATGCCCTATAAATTAGACTTAAGAACCGATGTCCTACATTCCTTCAACCAAAGGAAGCATTAACTATTTGCACTCTAGATCCTTTGGGACATGCCCTGGGGTACATCCCGTACCACTGGTACATGAAAATCAGACCTGCCCTCCTCAGACTTTATCCGTACGAGGGCTTGGTTCATCATCACCAATCCTGCAATTATTAGTCCTGTTCAAACTGAGTGTTATTTTTGAGAATGCAGGTTCAGACCTTTTGATGCCAATGATGGGCTGAAGGAGGAGGAATATTTATCAAATATATAATCGCTGCAAATTATGGTACAGACCAGACCTACCGAAACAAAACCAATTATCTTCTTGGCTGGAGCCCCTGGAGGTTAAAAATGTGATAGCCTTGTTAATGTTCAAGGAACCACGATGGTTGTGTCGGTGTGCAAGAGAAAGTCCTTTGGAATTACCATGGCGTGCGGGTTCAAGAAAAACATGAGTAGGGTGCAGCATGAAGCAATGCATCTGCCACCTATTCACCAGCCATGGCAGGGCAAGAATTCCACCTGCCACACAAAAGAAGAAAAGCTTCAACGGAGGCATTTCACAAGCTATTAACCTTTCCTGATTGGAGTCTTGCTTTACAGAAAGAGCAGCAAGTATCTACTCGAAGAAGGGCTTCCCTGCAAATAGTGACTGGCAATAATTTAGCAGCTGGGGAACCTGTCAAGTGTTAAGGTTTGGGTGTCACGAGGCACTACTTATTTAGTAGCAAAGGTGATAATAACACATAAAGAAGGCTCGTGCTAGTGACTACTAGATTTTAAATCTATCGATGACTATGGAGCAGAAAATTAAAATTCAAGATATTTTCTTATAATTTCAGTATTGCTTCGGGGTTTTTTTTCTCTTTTTTAGTGCTTCTGTTCCACTGCTGCAATGAAGTGTTGAATACAAGGTAAGGGATTTGCTCAACACAATCGATAACAGCATTCTGATGCTGATGTTAAATTGACTTGCTATTTTTAACATGCTGCTTAGATACTGCCTATCATCCTTCGTCACACCTTGGGGCTCTGCAGACATGCACCGTCGTAGGAGATTCCCAAGAAGGGCTTTGCCTCAAGAAGATTGAGCCCTGTTGTACTTCTGAGCATCCACGTAAGAGATTAAGGGTAATTCCAAACATGTCGGTGGTGGTAAGAGGTTTCTGAACGTAAACAGCTCTCTGCAGAAATCTGGTTTGACCCAGGCACATTCATAATGAACGGGTTCACTTACTACCCTACTTCACGGGATTTGGCTGTCTTTGTCTTGTGAAAATTTTACACAGCCCGTTGCTCTACGCATAGGTATTCCTGACACTACTTTGTATGAAAAAAACCTGCCTTAATAATATTACAGAACACCTTACTACAATTTATTATTTAAAAGAACTGTTAATAAATCCCCTGTCCGTGGGAAATAGGAAGATGTTCACACTATAGATGGCTTCAACTTTTAAGACAAAAAAACAGAGAATTCAAAATTCCAGAACAGAAACAGGATGGAAGAAGGAACAAAAATTCAGTCAACGGCTTAATATTCAGCCACATTTTTCAGAAGGTTTCTCTGATTTCTCTTGCACTAAAAAGCAGTCGTTACTTTTTGCCTAAAGAACCAAAGATGAGAGGGATGTTCATCTCAGCTAAGAGCCTTCTCTTCATACCAGGTGTCTCTCCTTCTCCAGGGGCTCCCTGTTTGGTGCCTAAACATCACAGCGCTCTTCAGAATTTGTACGCGCCTCGCGTACCTTTGCGAATCATTTAGGAATGCCTGAGTAGGTGTCCTACCTGTCTGTACACACAAACACAATAAATGTATTATACACAATTTTCCATCATTACCAAGTTTTTCATAACTTTCTAAAATTGCACTACAGAAGAACATATTAATAATAAAGAACGTATTAAATTTAACTTGTTTCCCACAGTAAGGATACAATTAAAATGTCATTCATATCTATGTAAGTGGGATATATGTAGAAGAGAGCTACCCTAAAGTTTTAAGAACAGCCACCCAGGAGCATCAGCAGGATGGGGAGTAACAGACCCAAACCTTCCTCAAGGCAACAATCGTGTGCTGTAGCCTGCCTCAATATCACTAACTGATGAAGGCAACGGTTACTAACTTTAAAGAATCTCACCTAGTGATTTCTTCCCCTGCTCTGCAGTGATTTATTTTGCACTCTGGATGTATATAAAAGAAGCTGAAACACTTTACTTGAGCCACGTTCTTACTAACTGCCAAGTTTCAAGTTTGAGTGACATTTCTGTATTTTTTTAAACAAAAATATTTTTAAAAGACACTATGCAGTCCTAGGACCTACGTACATATGCTAAAATATCCCTTCTTTCACTATGACCTTGGTTTTCAGCACCATATCAGATGTATTTACTAAGCAATATGGTGGTTTCTTTTCAGATGCCAAGAAACAATACAACTATTTTAGGCGAAGTTTCATTGCTTCCTAAGGACATAACTAACTGCTGATGGAACTCTCTGAACTTTATATTAGTCTGTGTTGAAGCGCTGCAGGATTAGTTATAATTAACTGTCATCATGTCATTTTTCTCCCAACCACTCAGATTAAAAAAAGAAAAAACCAAAACACACCAAAAAAAAAAAAAGCCCTAGCAGGAGCCATGATTAAAATGTCTCCATTTGTTTGCTATCCCAAACGTCATTCTTAACTCACAGAGCTCAGAAGCTCTTCTCCACATACCCCTCAGCTCTCACGCAGATACTTGTGCCTTGTCTATCACACATAAAATTAAGCATTTTTAACAGCAGCTAAAGAGTTAGTTGTACAGAAGGTGTAAGAAGCTTAAGACAAATATTTAATATTAAGTAAGCTCTTCCTTACTACACCATTTACACTCCCTGGTGTAATAGCTTTGTGGGTACCTATTGCTGATTTATTCATTTATATGACTTCAAGGAGCCTGTTAGAGCCTGCAGGCACACATTCAAAAATAATTTAAAAGCACATGAATTCATCAGTGAGCCGATGAGGACTAATGGTAATTCACTAGTTGAACCTGTGCCAACTACAAATAACATAGAACTACCTACAACTCAGGTTTCTCCTAGTTTAGGATAGGTCTATAAGCTCTGCAGCAGCATCTTGGAAGTCAACAGAACTCGTGTCTCCCACCTGTATGACAGGTGATAGCTTTCCCCTAACGTATCACCTATGACATGACAGCTTTCAGAATACAAAGCCCTCGTTGACAACAGGTATTATAAAGATACACTTAAATCAAGTGACTCTGAGTGATCGCTAATTGTGAATGTTAAGAGACAAAAAGTTGTCACTTTGGAGTAGGTCATCCCAAAACCAATTTCCAATTCTCATGTGAACAGGTTTATTTAATCAGGGTGGGAAAAGGATGGTGTTGCAAAAATGAATGCCATATTAATTAAAGTAAGTCATATTTTATTTTAGAATAATCTACTTGCAGTGAAAAACCATGCCCTAGCATTCGTAATTCAGTGATTTGGAGGAAGTAAGAGAGGAATGGGCATGCAGGAGGGCAGGGCTCTCATGCTGACCCTGAGCAGCATCTCCATTGCCACCAGCAAAGACAGAATACTAGACAGACCACTCGTCTGATCCAATAAGACATCTCTTACATTAAGAACCAGAAAATACAGGCAGATACTGCCCCAGGTGATAAAGATTTATACTTCTTTCAAAGATCCAAACTGTCAGAGATTTTTCTCCCACTACTTCTTTGGCCCACCCACTCTCCCACCATAAAAAAACACCAAAAAAGCTTTCATAATAAAGACTGGTGCATTCAGAGCCATCCATTTTCTTGAACTATGTCTAGTCCCCACTGCAGGAGGTTGCCATGCCTCAGGGTAGCCACTGCTTTTTATAAAAATGCTGGAGCAAGTAGGAGGGAGTAGTAGGGGAGTCCTAATACACCAGTTCCATTAACTCAGGCTGTAGCTGGTAACTGAAACACCGTGTGAGTCGTCAGGATTTCACTTTGGTTTGTCTTGGAGGAAGCTTCTACTGAAGTTAAGGCTGCATTTTGCAAACGGGCAGGTAAGCCACACCGTACACCAGCAACTTCATTTCTTTGTGATCGGCTCTGGGAAATGGCTTAATTCCCTCTCCCAATTATGCAGCACAAGCCTTTCTTCACCAGTCTGAAGGACAAAACAGTCGCTTTCTGCCATCTCTCTACCACCTTCTAAAACACATCACTAGGAAAATTTACACAACTAAAAGGTGATTTAAATAACATTTAATACAAGATTCCATACAGAAATATTTTAACTGGATGTAAAGTGGGGAAACAATACATTTA
The DNA here is from genome assembly GCF_000690775.1 of Eurypyga helias. NCBI lineage: Eukaryota > Metazoa > Chordata > Aves > Eurypygiformes > Eurypygidae > Eurypyga > Eurypyga helias. The sequence continues at coordinate 5,014 of NW_010239204.1, forward strand.
CTCACCTGTTGTGCCGTACTTCCGCATTTACCGTTACCGAGTAGAGGAGTAGTATACCTGACTGATTTGTAATCTGCTGTTCTGTAGCTGAATGACATTTGCAACACAGACATTAAGGTAATTTCTGAACAAAGACCCACCAGATCAAGTGTAGCTGCTTGCATCGGGCAAAGCCGCTGAAGAGGTTAACCAGTGCTACTGGTGCCAGTCTGCTTTACACGAGAGAGAGAAATGCATTTAAACCCTCGTGCACTTCCGGGAGATGGAAAGGCACAGCACAACTCTAATAAACACATCCCTGGGTGGTTTATCAGCAGTGGATCTGACCCCAGCATTTTCAGAGAGAACACCTAGAACCTGCCTTTTATGCTCAAACCAAAGCTCTAACAAGTTTCATCTATCAACAGAGAACAACAGGGTCAATACTACCGTTCACTCAAACGTGAACAGAAGAAACCTTACTATATAATTAAATCTCAGTAGTGACTGATGAGGAACTTCATACCTGGTATAAAATAATTGCTCATAAAAGTCACCAAAGGAAAACTGAGATGGTGGATGGTTCCCAGCTTCTGTGGAGAAGTAATGGCTTTCTTTACCACATCAGACATTTCCTGTAGGTGACTGCATGCCTCCATGACTCCCTTAGACCTACGCCCGATCTTCAGAAATCCTTCAAAACCAACTTTGTATGCTTCGAGGTGTTCAGTTTAAAGAAGTGTTTGTCCCTTGATAACTACTTTTCCCATCTAACACTTCAGGTTGCCAGCAGTTGCAGGAAGCTCCAAACGCGTTTTCATACCTTCAAACACTCCCAATTGCCAGACAGGTTTTCAAGCAGCCTCCCCCACCTCATGCCTCCTGATAGTCTTCTATGAAACCCTGTAACTGGCTATGGGTTGCTGGGGTCTGACTTGCTTTACCACGGCAACGGAGTAAAAGCAATAGCAAATGAGACGCTATCCTACTGCGCTTTGAAATAGGTGAATCACAACAAGCCACCAACTCCTTTTCTTTCCCACTTTACATTATTTCTGGATATAATACAAGAGCGTCTAATGAATTCAAAACCTTTTTCTGTTTAATTTTGCATCTAGAAGTGCACGAGCCCAAATGAAAATAAATCAGAGGAAACTCAGTGCTTCCCTAACCTGTAAGAAGGGCGGCCTGGCTTAAATGGGTTGACGTTTTAGAGAAAACCTGAGACTCGCTTGCAGATTTCATTCTGTCATTCTGAAGAGAAAGCACGGTGAGGAGAAAGGGAATGGGAAGAGGAACTCGCAAGCTATTCAGTTTAACTTAATCCCCAGACACTAGCAGACTTCCATTTCCGAAAGACCAAAGAAGAATTTTTTTCCTGGGTCGTTAAACGTTAATCTGAATTCATTCATGCTCCTCTTAGCAGGCAGATCAGGTCCATATGATTGCCAGCAAGTGCCCATAATTTGATTGATGTCTTCTTACCCATCTAAGAAATGGGAAAAGAATCTTTGTAAATGATTAAATATTTGATTCCTAGCAGCAAAAAGAATGGAAAAGAAGAATCCTACATGGGTATATAAATGGCAAAGCCACTGGGTTAGGTCCTGAGGTAGCTGGAAGTCCACAGGCTTTACTGAGCACAGCAGAACAAAGGTAGTTTTAAAGTTTCACTTGCGCTCACGACCATGGCAGCAGTGAGAAGGCACTTTGACCTCCAGCACAGTGAATTATTTCCAGATCTGACAAGCACCAGAGAACATTTCACAGCCTGGGATCACTGCAGGACTGGCTGCAGCAGGTAGCACACAGGCTAGGACCTCTGCATACCCAGTGATGAACTCCCTGGGTACCTAGGGAGGCAGAAAGGGACCTTAATACAGGGCAGGAACCTATCTCCAGGCTTAGAAACGAGGGTTTCACAGTTATATCCATAGTGAAAGCTAAATTCTTAACCAAGGCAGTGATCAAAGAGTGGTGATTCGCTGTTGTGAGGGATTAGTTGCACCCATGAATTTGAACAGAAGGATGGTGGCTGTTTAATGCAAAGTCTTTTTAAAAGCAAATCAAGAAAAGATGGAAAAAAAATGAAGACTAATGAGACAACTTCAGAAGACCGCTTTTTCTACAAATGATTTATTAGAAATGAAATAACCTGGAAGCCAGGATTCGCAATCTCCCAACCAATCATCCAGTTCATGTAAAGTTGCTGTCCTAACCTGCCAGAAGAAATCAAGTGTAAAAATGTAATGAAAGAAATGGCACCTTCCTCTTGGACTTAAAGATAGTGTTTAACTTTAAAAGTATAATCTAAAAATAAGCACTGCTGCTCACTAGTCTCTTGGTTTACTCAGATTCGTTCTTCTTCATTTAATAGGAAATAGATCTAATATTCAGTAAATCTGTTAGCCAGTGGAAACACACAGTTTCAGTACTTGTAAAAAAATATTTCTTTGCAATAAAGAGGCAAAAGACATCTGGCAATTATCTAACATGCACAATCCGTGTCTTCTTAGCTTATTTCTACATCGCCGGCACTGCAATATGTCAAACAACCTCAGTTTGAAGCAAAACAACTGTGAAAATGAAACCATGAAATGAGGTATACTTATAGTATACTTCTAGTGGAAGGTGTCCCTGCCCATGGCAGGGGGGTTGGAACGAGATGGTCTTTAAGGTCCCTTCCAACTCAAACCATTCCATGATACTATAGGAACAGGCAATTTCAACTTCTGTGGCAAAAAAGGTGACACAATTAATGGTCTAATTATAGCATATTTATAAATATAAATGCACTAAACCCCATTTCCTTATGTGATACCTTTGAAGATAACATGACTCAATTACCTGCTCTGTGAGCAGTGGTTGCACAAGGTTTTTAGTTGCAACATACCTGGAAGCATACATCCTCTCAAGTGGTAAATGTCAAACACTTACTGGTCTGAATATCAATAATTCTGAGAACTCTTTCTTGAACTGTATTCAACAGCTTCCGAGGACTTTGCTGCAATAAGTAATAGCTACTACAGATTCACCACAGCTACAATACTCAGAAACCTTCCTTCCGCCTATGAAAATGTTTTGATGCATGCACTTTCTCCAGAGTTTAAAGTTGAACTGCCAAGCATTTAAGGACCTAACGCTGAAGCAGATTGCATAGGGCGCTGGTTGAGTTATATGCATACAAAAATTTAAGTAATAGAAAAGATATGCTATTAGAAATTGTAGGTCAAAGGGAAAAACCATCGCTTTTTGACAGTGAGAGTATTACTGTGCCAAAGTGGTAGCTCAGGCCTGAACACTGATCCTGAGAGAGCTAACTCGCCTGTTGGCATTCACTTCATAAATAACCCTGCAGAACAACCAGGCACATCTTGTCCCATAAAGACAGAGACCATCCTGTGCATTTAAATCTTTCCAAGCAGGAAAGAAAGGAGAGAGGAAGCCTCAATTACATCAGGTAGCTTCTCTGCTACTCCTAACTTACACATGCATTGCTCATTTGGAACATGTAGGAATGGAAATAGAAGGTAGGGCTGAAAACAGACAGTGTACCTTGCTGCCTAGGAAACTCTCCACAGAAAACCTAAATCTGTACCAGGCTGTCTGCATCCTCTTGTTGAGGTAAAAGGACGAGGGGGGGGGGGAAAAATCACCTTCTGCCCTTCAGACTGTTCTGGAAATGGTTGTGGGTCTCATGAAGAGCTTGAGTTCTCAGTTCTCTGGCAGAGCACAAATTCAGCTGCTGTCTTCCGCAGTGGAAGAGAGAGGAAGAGATAATGCTGCAGCAGGACATTCTTGAAAGACTTCTTTTTGCTCCTATATATCATGCAGTTATAGCAGCATAGCATGGTTTGAGATGGAAGGGACCTGAAAGATCAGCTAATATATGTTCTGACGGCACAGATTCTTCTGCAAAGTGCTAGCTCGCTAAGACAGGCTAGTCAGCTGTTCTGGTTTCGGCTGGGATGGAGTTTGTTTTCCTCCTAGTAGTTGGTACAGTGCTGTGTTTTGGATTTAAGATGAGACTAGTGTTCATAACACACTGATGTTTTCATTGTTGCTGAGCAATGTTTAAACTAAGTCAAGGACTTTTCTCATTCTCATACTGCCCTGCCAGCAAGGAGGCTGGGAGGCACAACAAGCTGGGAGGGGACACAGCCAGGACAGCTGACCCCAACTGCCCAAGGGGATATTTCATAACATATGGTGTCATGCTCAGCTTATAAACTAGGGGGAAAGCTGGCCAGGGACAGCTGCTCAGGGACAGGCTAGGCATCAGTCGGCAGGTAGTAAGCAATTACACTGTGCATCATTTATTTTGTATATTCTTTTATCAGTGTTACTATTATTTTCCCTTCCTTTTCTGTCCTATTAAACTATCTTTAACTCAACCCACGAATTTTAACTTTTTTCCCCAATTCTCTCTCCCTCATCCCACTGCATGAGTGAGCAAATGGCTGTGTGGTGTTCAGCTGCCTGCCAGATTAAACCACAAAAAGAAAAAAAATTATACCTCAGACTTCCTATAACTATAGTCACCAATAAGAGCTAATAATTAATCAAGGTCCATCATCCAAAAAGTAGATTCACGCTTAGTTAAAGGTTAACTGGAAAATATAGAGCATACTGTGGCCCAAAATTCCTTCTAGTTAATCAGTTTGTTACATTTCAGACTGTACCATGGCAGTCCACAAATCAAGTGAAGGCCAGAGAGACTGAAAATCACTCTGACCTAATTGCAGGCTTCGGCAGTGGCAAAAAACTCGACAGTCACATCCCAATAAAACAAAAGCAAGATTGGCCAGAAATGCAGTTTCCCAGCTTGAAGCTTGTCTTGTGATCACATCCAACAGAAAACATTAGAAATAGTGCTAATTTGTTTCTATTAATTTTCTTAGAGAGCATTTCCACTACAGCACTTTGCTTGCACATAAAGCCACGTTGGGGTTGATTACATTTTCCTCTGAAGTATCTCTCTTGTAAAGTGAGCTTTACAAGTGAGTTCAGATATTAAATATTTGTCTACAGGAAAGAAAGGCTTTCCACTGTAGTAGACCTACCTTACAGGATAATCGTCATCCAATAAAGCCGCATTAGATCAAACAGTACTTGATGTTCTGGCAGCAAACTGATTTTGGTATCATAGCTAGAAATAAACTGGAAGAAATTTTTGCAAAGGATTAAATAATATACAAATAATGTCTGTACCTTCTTGAAATACTGAGTTTACATACTGGTTAAAGTAAAAACAAACGGTTGAGACATGTTTAAGTGCTCTAGCCAGATGAATCATAGTATGCCCAGAACTCCCACTAAATCTATTTTATCCAAAGAGCTGCATGGATAAAACTGACAGAAAAATAAGCTGCTAAAACTGATCACATCAGTTGTTTCCCAACACTCATCACTCCTCCTCACTGCATCCTAAAGACGTATCTTGGACCACTAAATTCCTCTTCAATACTTGTCTTCAAGTACCTGTCCTACTTCAGATCTGACTGCATGTTATTTTTAAATTAATTAAAAGCATAGTTTAGGAGAGAATTTTGCCTAATTCTGTGAAGTCCCTGTGGACTTCATCAGGAATGCTAAAAGCTTGAATTCCTGGGCCCAAGGTGGGTGTTGTCAGCAAAACTTTAGCCACCTGCCAGAGCAGCTGGTGGCCATCACCCTGGCTTGGGCAGTTGCAGATCAGCTGCTCAGGAGCAAGGGCTTCACCCTAGCGAGTGCCCTGGCCACCACGAGTGAACTGCGCCAGGGCAGGGGGCTGCAATGTCGTGCCAGAAAGGGGAAACACAAATCCCTTGAAGTAACAACATTACTTTTGCAAAGCAGAATTATTTATTCTACCTTTCAGCTAAATTAAGGAAAGTATGACTGGAACAGGAATAAATAAGATGAAAAAAAAGGGCTTTTGGCTATTGTCCCATTTCTGTTGTTGTACTGGGGTATGAACATGTGGTTTAGCCCCAGTCAGCAACTAAGCACCACACAGCCACTTGCTCACTTCCCCCCTCCCCCAGTGGGATGGGGCAGAGAGTCAAAGAAAAGAGATAAGAAAACCTGTGGGTTGAGATAAGAACAATATGTGAAATAAAATAATAAAAATAATAATGTGTAATGAAAATAATACTGCTAATAATGATAATAATATGTAACAGGAAAAAAGAAAATTAAAAAATTATATAACTGCTCACCATATCCCTCCCACCCCCCGTCTCCCCACCGCCCAGCCAGTCCCTGAGCAACGATTCCCCTCCCTGGCAAGTCCTGCGGCTTATATACTGAACATGACATTTTACGGCATGAAATGTCCCTTTGGTCTGTTTGTGTCAGCTGTCCGGGCTGTGTCCCCTCCCAGCTTCTGGAAGAGGAGAAGCTGGGAACACAGGGGCAGTATCAGCAACTGAAGAAGTCCTCAATTTAATATTAACACTGCTTGGCAGCAACTAATAAGATCAGGATGTTGTCAACATTCTTCTCCACAAAAATGCAAAACAGCCCCGTGTGAAAATCATGTCACCTGTGAAAAAATTAACCCTATCCCAGCCAAAACCAGCACAGAACAAATCTGTGTGCCTGCATGACAGCACACTGCAACACCTGGTGCCATTAATGATATTGGGGCTTATTCCTTCAAGGGCGGGCATAAGATAATGACGAGTATGGGGTTTGCCCACTGAATGCAGCAGAAAACTTCCAAGGTGCAAGGGGGGATCATTAATGCTTGCAATGCATGTGCACAAAGGGGGAGAATTAACCTTGCCCACACAGCCTTACCTTTGACATCCCCTGAACTTTGAACAGTTCATTTGCCATTCATCTAAGTGGTCTTTCATTGCAATTTTCCAGCAGAGAATTTTATAATTATTTCCAATTACTGTCTATAATATACACAACTTTCTGCACTGCAGTTATATTTTACCACTGAACTTTAAAGCAAACATCTTAATTTAAAATATACTCTGCCAACTGTATGACACAGCTACTCTGAGAGAGCTGTCGAAGAAAAATCAAGCATAAATATTTACCTCATTAGCAACAATAAGAAGATTGTAGTTAGGTAGGCACAGTAAAAATTATCTTGAATCCTGTCAATGTCCATCTGCTTCAGAAGAACCCAAGTCTTACAATAATTTTAGAGCTACATGCAAAAATATATGGAGCTGAAGTTAATACAGAGTAACTCCTCTTTTCTGCATAATACCGCAACAGCTCTTCAAGGTTTGCAGCAACCAGTGAAAGGCGTTAAAGAAGCACAACTTGCCAAAAGTATGCTTATTTGCCACTGGACAGCCAAAAATGTTAGGTCGGCAATGGACCTGTTTACTCAAGCTGTGCTGTGTGTTATAATTATGATCATCAGCCCAAAGGACTGCTAAATTAGCAGAGCCAATAAAATCGATAAGATCAGAGGTACAAAGAGACTCAGGAAGGAAAGGATCTGCAAAGAAAACTATTTAGTATGACACAGCCGCCCTCTGCTTCTATACTTTGTTGACTCAGCAGCTGTAGTGGACGGCGCTGATTGAGTGTCTGGTGTACACCTTCAACATAAAGCAATGTACAATATTAAATGGAAAAGCTCTCGTCTTACAACAAGCTACGGCAAATCTTGTAAGGCTTAAAGTATTTCCCACTCTGTTTTTTGTGGCCTTGAATATCCAAGGAAGGAGCTCAATGAGAGTAGAAGTGGCAATATTTGTATAGTAGAAGGGCAGAAAAGCATCCCAGGCCATAACATTTACACGTGGTAACTAAAACCAGGCAACTGAAGACCCTGAGTTCAGCCTACACCCTAAAACTTCTGTAAATTTGTATATTTTGGTCTTAGGGAATGTGCTTTAAAACTTTTCTTTGTGATTAAAAAAGAAAAAAACCCAACGCCAAACCAAAGTCAAGCAGAAATCCTGCCCTAAAACTAGGATTAGACTGAAAATTTGTTACCCAGAAAAGAGCAAAGGAGTAAACAACTACTTTGTTCTTCATTTCTGTAGTGCTGGTGAGCTTCTCCTAACAGCCACCCTCTAACATTAAGGAGAAAGGGTAGCAGATTTCCAAGAAAAGGGCACCAGGGTTTCCTCACCTCAATATGCCCTCATTAACTCCGATTTCCAATTCTCCAGAAAGTCAAAGACCAGGCTGTAGTTAAAGAAAGTTTTCTGCCAAAGGTGAATGAAAATTTAGTTCCAGTGAAATAGTGCAAAAACCCCGTATCAGTCTCCAGTTCTCTCACCTTTATATAACAGACAGAACTGTTTGGGGTCACAGGGACAGGGTTTAGATACTTCTTCTCACAGCACAGCCACTAAAACTGGGTCATTATCTGCCGCTACACATACCAAAACTACAATGCAGGGTGAAACTGGTAAGCCTTGTCCATCTGGCAGAAATCAGTGGATCACATACACAGCTTCTTAGGATGTCAACGTTGGTGTCTCCCATGCTATTTTGCTTTTTATTCTACACTTGCTTAAAAAACACTGCATAAACGTTGCGTCGAGGAAAAATAGCCTGGTGTAACACAGACTGAAATCAGTCTGCAGCTTTTACATTCTCTAATTCATCCATATTTAAATGAATTGTTGCATTTTATATCTTGTGGGAAATCATGCACAATTAACTGCAGTGATTGAAATCAGCAGTTCAGAAAATGTTATCGATAAATAAGTCCCTCATAAAAGTATACTAAAATCATAAGCCATCTTTCTGGTACCATTTCAGTTCCCATCAGGAAGCAGCAGGAGGCTGGCATCTAGATAATGCTGACCTTCAGTTGTGACTTGGTTTATCTGGATTAGCATTGTTATTTGCTAGAACCTTAAAAAAACAAAGGGCTAATCAATACAAGGTCAAAACAAAAGTGTCACAGATGGCTTTGACCGTTCCAGGAAGGTGACATCTGTCACCAAGAGTTACCGCAGGAGCTGGCACGATGCTCCAGCGACTAACGCTGAGGGCATTTCTGTGAGCAACTTCCGCAGGCAACATCCACAAGCCATTTCTCGGGCATATTTCATGCCCAGTAGTGGGTTGCGTGGACTGGCAGGTCAGATTGATCAACAGAATGAAAAATATGTCAGCGAAAAACAGAGGGAAAAAAAGTCAGCAGAGCAAGGAACAGAAAGTTGTAATACTGGAGAGTTTTGTGAAGGAGTTTAACCCTTTGGTACTCTGTGCTTGTTTACTCCAGCAGCACGTCCTAACTCCAAACACCGTTACTGAAGCCAGAGACAGAGGACAAGCTTTCAGCTACATAATGACTCACATCAAGTAGTTTATTCATGTTCACTTATAAACCAGGCACTGACACAAAGCCTCGTCCACACATGAAGTGCTCTAACAGGAGACAAGAAGTATGTGATCCACCGCCCAGATAGAACTGCTGGAAAAATGAAGGTGAGTATAATGGCCCACAGTGGATTTTTTTTTTTCCCAAGCCCTGGGAATTACTATTTTTATATTTGCTCCATGAAGGCTCGTTACGAGCACAAATGATACAGGGCTAGGGTAAAGTCAACACGCGAGGTCAGGTTACCCCATGCCGCAGCACACAGCTCCAGGCGTTAGAAGGGGACACGACCTGCAAAGCTCCGTGGGGGAAAGTATAAAGTTTTCCAACACACAAAGTTCCTGTCAGGCCGTGGACGCTGAGCATCTTACGTACCACCCAGAAGCATGCTCCCAAAGAAAGCCTTGAGGTACACCAGCATTCCAACTTGAAACTCAGACTCACCCTGGGACACTCTCGAGAGGACATCCAAGACATTCGGAAAGCATTATATTTTATATTACAAATACTGCTAAGCCACATCTGTTTATTGCAGAACCATTATGCAGATAAGGATTCAGGATGAACTTGACTGCCTTGGGGAAGGTCAATCTCAGACTTAGGTCTTTGCGTTCTGCACGAGGGGTTGTAGGCCAAAAAAAAAAGTGCCAGGTATTTGTTTAAGGAAGAAAGGAGACTGGAACGTTAGTCTACATTCTGCTCCACCTTCTCACTCTGGGTATTTAGTAACTATTGGAAGCTTTAGTTATCTACCTTGCACATTATATTTATTTGGAGATAAGTTTCTATGAGTTTCTGCTCTCAGAAAATGTTTCATAAAGCCTTTGGTTTTCATTTTTGTCATGGGGCAGGAAGGGAAGAATATGCTAATCAAAGACCCTGGAACTACAGCTTCTATAATTGGCAGCTCAGTATTCTCTCGCAGCCTTAATTTATGCATACTATTAAAAGGTTAAAGTTGGTCACAGGTCTCCTGTGACTGTCATCTGTGAAATAATGCTGTTGGAAATGCAGTTTTGGTTCTACCTCATTCCCGCCTGCAAATAAAACCACGCATATTCTGCACATCTTTCCCCCTGAACACTGACACCTCCAGCGACATAAAATCCAGCAAGCGATGTGACAGCTGCCAAGGTCAATAAGAGTTATACTGAACTGCTGAGTAAGTGCTGGTCACACAAATCACAGCTGTATAAGGGCAGCTTCACATGCACAAACTGCAACTTACTCTAACGACTTTCTGCACCAAGACATTTTCATCATTGTTCTCTTCTACGAAAATTTATATAATGAAATGTGATGAAGTTAAAGGTATTTCATGAAGCCTTAGCATTTTGTCCTTTGTGTCAAATTACTGAGAGCAAAGTGTGTTGAAAAATACATTTAACATTTTTAGAAACCTAACACTTGCAGGCAATTGTAGGAGGGCAATAATATGAATAGGGAAGTAAAAATAATCTAGCAGGAAATTTTAAAGACACATTGGGCATTGCTATGTAATGATGACCCAGATTCAGCTATTGAGATGAATTCCTCAGCTATTTAGATGAATTCCTGAATACGGAATTCTGGGTTGGACATTTTCAGGGGTACTTCATGCCTTCTGCCTTTGTTACACTTACCAAAAAGGTTTCAGTATTCATTTGCAGCTCCATGTTAACTTTTAATTATCAAAACACTGGCATTTCCCAAGGTGTTACCAATTGATTGGTAGGGATAAGCAGCTATTTCTCATAGACCTAAGGGTTAGATTGGATTTTATATCTGAACTCTTCATTCAAAGTCATAGATATTGAAACTGCTGTATTAGGTCAGCAAAGCTCGTATTTCTGTTGCACGGTCATGAAATACAGAGATTTAGAGCAATCACATAGAAAAACCATTCTGAACTTTGGGCCTTGAGTAAGGCCTTGGGTGTGAAACCATACCCAAGTTAGCAAGTATTTACAGCCGAGTTGAAAAGAAATAATAATTGTTAACAGGAGCGCTGCTGCAACTCTAACTGGATTCTGCAACCAGCAACGTTCCAGTAACTACAGCGGAGCAAGTGTTAAAAGGGGGGTGAGGACAGAAAGCTCACCATCAGCTGTCAGGCACTTGCTTACTCCTGGATTTTCCTCTGAGCAGGAGAGCTACTAGCAGACGGGCTCTGCAAGGGCTTCCGCCTTCCTTTATTCTATTTTAAGGTTGCTAATTGATCCTCTGAGGGAAGGTTTAGTCCCATTAATGCAGTCTCTCCATTAAGAGAGAGTGTCAACGAGGGAGGCTGGTGGTGTGTGGGTGTGGGAGCCATGCAACCTTCCATGCTGGTCTTCTCCACGATCACTCACAAGGCAGGGAGGTTTGAGAACCTGCCTTGCACGGCGAGAAACACAGCCCCATTCCCTGCTAATAGCATGGGGGTTGTTACAGAAGCACGCTGCTCAGGATTTTTTTGCCTGAAAGGAGCCTGGCTGACCTAAATTTTTGAGGTGTGGGTATGATAGCAGGTCAAGGAATGAGGGGGTGGCGAGAGGAAAAGATTGTGTTGGAATAGTCATTATCTTGACTGATACATTCATCCAAGTTGCAGAAACACAGCTACTGGTTGCTCTGCTCCGCAGTAGGACGGTTTGCTTCAGATAAGCAAAATAAGTAGGAGGAGAAGCACCCCTTGTGAGATACTTCCTTTGCACTAGCATGAAAATAACTTTGCAGTTGCTAACTTTCTCTTGCAATACAGAATAATGGAAGCACAAGAAGTGATCAGCCTGATGCAGTCAACTGGTGATGCCAGTCACATCAGCGCATAGGAGACTGACAGCCTGTTCTTATCTGACTAATGGGTTAATTTTATCGGAACACTACCAGAGTAAAGAATAGTTTTATCAAGTGTTGCACCATTTAAAAAGCAAGGCAGTTTGCCAAACAAAACGGCCCATGGTTAAAAAGAAGTGTTTCAGTTCACTTGTTCCCCCAGCAAAGCAGTTTAATTTAGGTCTAAGGCACTATCTAGGAAACATTTCCATTCTTCTTACTCAAGGATACTGTAATTACACCTACAAATACTACTACCTTGTGAAACGGAAAGAAGCTTTTTCCCCCTTTCACCCATGAATCTTTTTTACTTATCTATTCTTTCTGCTACCAGCCAGACTGCAATGCCCAAGTGCTTCCAGGTATGCCCAGAGCCCTTACGGCCAAGTCTCAGTTCTGACAGAAACCCACACAAAGTTTTCTACTCTGTTTCCATTTCTGAAGTCAGAGCTTCAATCTGAGTTGAATGAGGCCCTCAGTTTTTAAGCATGCAATCACCATTTTGATAAGAATTTCTTGTAGGATTTTCTATCACAACTTATTACCTTACCCGAGTACCTTGTTGTGACCCAATGCACAGACCGTTCGTAGCAGGAAGGAGACTGAATGCAACAAGCTCTCACTGGGGCCCTAGGATATTGCATATTTACCAGGGAAAAAAAGCTAGCTTCAAGTAATAATCTGAGTCATCCGGAGTCATGTCTTAAGTCTACTCAAGAGTCTTTAGCTTTATTTTGATAATTTGAATACATGTGAGCACTACCCTAGTCCTCACTTCCCTAGTCCTTGTTCATACAAGGACCACTCAAAATTAAGAAAAATTCTCTGATCTTTGGAATTCTTATTAATTTTCATTTGTTTGGTTTTTTTCACATAAGCTAAAACAATAAATACCTATTTTTTCAGTAATTATATGTAAATTTCTGATAGACCCAATCATTAGCTTATTGTCTTCACTTAGAATATATTCAGTTTTCATTCAGCATAAGGCTGACTTTCAAATGATGTTTTTATGAAATGACAAAAACTAACCATAGAGTCTGAAGGGAAATATTAAGGTATTCGGATTTTCTGCCATTCTCTCTAAATAACACACGCAGTCCAACACCAACATAAAGCTCATGTACAAGCAGAAGGAATTTGAACCCCAGAAACCAATTGAAGAGACTACTAACTGACTACAGTGCGTGACCGAATGCAGAAGTTTGCAATTTATGACCTACAGAGCCCCAGTGGTGAACAGAATAACTGCAGAGGGCTGGATTGTACTGCAGGTTCTTCCTTCTCTTCAAAATGCAGAAAGGGGGTTGTTTCGCTCTGTCTCCGGCCATTTTGTAGGTATTCATGCAACTCTCACAGAGAACTACTGCTACAAAAACGATAGCCAGGAAACAGGAGCCAGTCCTAGGGCACTACAACAACTAGTGGGATTAACTCCACAGCTCTCAATCAACAAGTGGCTACGGGCCAAATTCTTTCCCAACCCTAAACCCACCACCACACCGATGAGAAGGTGCTCCAAATGTGCACAGATGTCCAATAACCCCACATTTCTCAATCAATAACTGATCCAGGCCAATTTGCGATCCTGTTCACGTCACTTAGTAGACACCGCAGCCATACTCGGACAGTGAACCACGTCTGCAGAGTGGCGTGGAGACAGTTTGGCAGTGCCACTAGACTCGGTGCCTGCAGATGCCTTTCTCACCTCCCTAAGGAGTGCTCAAGCGCTCAAGAGTTGCAGAGCTAACGCATCTTACTTTCTGCAATTATATCAACAGCGTCCTCAACAAAAGCAAGTGCTGTTTGGCAGAATCGAGTACCCTACATTTCTAGATGTGCTACGAGCATTTCGGTGTCAAAAAGAGCACAAGTTATGAATCACAACTCAAATTCGTTACCGGAAGATCCACCCAGTGCAGAGCTGGCTCACGGCTCAAAACGCTCAGCAGGCCCAAGTTGGTGTAATTGCACTGAAGGCAACGGAATTATACAATTCATAGAAATAAAGAAATTACTGGAATAAGGGATTCATTTTTTTCCTAGACTCCCCCAGTGAGAGCCATCTGTCTATTTTTCTTTCACGGTATTTGGCAGGTCTTTGTTTGAAAAGAGATTTTCTCTCTGGATTTCCTCTATCAGGCAAATCTGAGCAGCAGAGGTAGCTTAGTGCTTAACTGCTGCAGAACAAGTTTTAAGAAGCAGCTTCTAGACACAGAGTAGTAATCATGTGTCTTTGGACTGGATCTTTTTAAACTTTCTCCTTGGTTCTTCTCAATTGCTTTGATTTTTAACAGAAGTTCAGTGATTTGCCTAGTATAGGGTCAAAAGAGTTTATTCTTTACCCTTTTCATACAGTTCTCTGGGATCTTGTTGATAAACGACCTTGCAAACCGACTACGCACACTCTTGCACTTGCAGCGTGAGCCAGACGAGAGTTATTGGCCAGGGGGCTAGGGGCTGCCTGAGGCTATATGAGCATTTGTGTTTTTAGGTTTTGGCTGGTATATTCAGGCACACATAATAAAATAGAGCTTTTATTTTAAAAATCAATAAAATGACTGATCTTAAGTCAGAAAACTGTTTTGTTTTACTTTTACCATCATTGGGATTTTATTGCATCTCACATTTTGTTTTTCCCATGTAGTTTTCCTGCCAGACAATCAGTCCAGGGTCTTTTTGAGCTCCAGGTTTCTACAGTACCTTATTTTTCTGAGACAGTTCTCCCACTCCTGTTGATATTGCTGGGTTTCTATCTTTCTCACCCGGGTTCTCCTACCACTTCTCCATCAGGCTGTTAAAGCTAACTAATACAGAATTATTGCTATGGTGAACAATGATGCTATTTAGAGACAAATTAATTGCTGAATTTTTTCACTCTGAGCTACATGGACCAATAGAATAGGAAACCAGATGAAGCAACGAAAGACAAGATACACAGTTAGTTCATGTGCTACTAATTATTAATACCAGGCCTGGACATACCAAGACTATGCCAAAATTAATCTAGGAAGATCTTACTCTTCCACCCTGCCCTCAACTGCTCATTCCCATTTCGATCTCAATCTGCCACCTCCCAGTGATGCCATCCCCCTGCTGTGCCACAGTGCAGATCAATACAATTATCCAGGCTAAAACCTACTTCACCCAGATAATTTTATTGCTCTAATTTATGCTGCTGCCTCAAACAATTGCACAAGCAACCACAGCACTGGTGGGAATTCACCAACCGAGACAAGGGGAGGCAGCTGGGTGCTTCTTAAGCTGGTGTAGCTGTTACACATCTAGTGTTGCAAATCTAGTGTAAATAATTGTGTTCTCATTTGCCTGGCTTCTTTCACTGTAGCTCATTAGTGAAGTGTGCTAAATAGCTCAGTAGGAAAGGCAGCAGCTTTCTTGATATTTATCCCAAATACTATTTCATGTACGACCTGGTGACTTCGAAGAAGAAAGAAGAAAAAATTCATTCCTGACCTCTTTGATATCTTGCAAAAATGGTGAGTCTGACTATTTGTTATACGCCTACGTTGTTAATACCAATAAATGTTAAAGATACAAAGATCAGTTCCTGTATAAATCTCGGTTCAAGGATGATGGGCAAGCAGCTAGAAAATGTTTCTTCATGTCTTTTTCCCCTAATGTAAAACTCTTAGTAGAAAAATGATAAGGATAAATGGCACCTACCCAACTGATTCCATTACAGAAGCTGATTTGTCTGCGACAGATGATTCACTATTTATAGTGTCTTTAGTGCATGCCTCGCAGTATACTCTCACAGTCAATCTCAAAGACATGTTATTTAGGCAGGGTAATGTACTCGTCGTCTCTGAAAGAGAGAAACTTCTGCAGACAAAGAAAAGAGCGTCTTGGGGGATAAAATCTTCTATTTCTACAGCTGTTCCAAACCTACACAGAGTTTGAGTACAGCAGAACAAGAACACCAGTATAAAGTAAGGACGACCCTTCTGACTTGGGGAACTCCAAGATGCTCCGAGTTTTAAGAGGAGCACCTAGCAAAGCTGCCATTTCCATCTAGAAACATTTAGACATTCCCACCTGGAGCCAAAAACCCAACAAAACCAACTCCAATTTTTCCAAGCACAAAAGGTTTTCAGCTGAACTGCCAGCTCTGACATACATCAAATAACAAGGTGAGAAAATACAACTCTTGTCTCACGACAGGCTGTTCTACCAGAGACCGGCATTACACCAGACCGCATTCAAGCTCCTAGTCTGAGAGAAGGCTGTTCAAATCTCCATATACATATGTTAAAGACAGTAATAAGCACAGAGGACATACCCACAGTGAACTTAAGATCAAGAAGTAGGTAGTGTACATGAAGCCCAGGTAAGTCTACAGCATTGCAGCGTAAGCTCCAGAAACTCATGGCATTAGCGCAGCCTGAGTGTGCAACGGCTAGAAAGCTGCCATGGAACCTATGTCACTGATACGTGGCTCTACAACCAATAGCTGCCCAATGCAAAATTGCCCTTTTCCCAGTAAGAATGATGGTGTCTTCTTCCCCATTTCAAAGAAAAATGCAGTGTTAATATTGCAAATATTCTGTCTCAAAAAAAGTCTCTGGCCCTTACGAGAAATGTTTAGCTTTTTTTTTTTCCTAAACATCGCTATTACACTACATAAACTGTAAAAATGGAAACAGTGAAATATTTTTAAAGCAGTTTGGATAATAAAAAAAGTGTTCCATTCTGAAGAAAATACCACAATGGGAGTTTTCAACATCAAAGCATTTGTCAATAAAATACACAGAACTATCACAGAACACTGCAGCCCTTTTATTTTTCTTGTTTAACATCTCCAAGTCACTGTCATCAACCACTACAGAGGTACAATGCTTTGCTTTCCTTTTTCCTTTTTTTTTTTTTAAAGCCATCACACTTTGACACCCCTCTTCAAAATACTGAGATAAACCATCATAAAGAAACATCTAAATTACCTTTGTGGCCTCATTTTCCAGAAAATACAAAAGCATTTAAAAATGTATTATTCAGAATGTTTCAGATCAAGAGCAAACCCATTTTATGTTTAATACTCAGGATGAATCCAATGTATTTTCAATACATTGAAAACTACATAACTGATGTCTGCTGGTTAAATGTGACTTTTCTAGCAGCTCAGTTACAGAAAATTTAAGACAAAAGGTAGACTGAAACCGACACTGCAGGTAGGAAAAGAACGTGAGTTAGACTGGCGCAGCACCTGGAAATTCTGAAGGGACTGGGTTTTAGCAGTTATTATCAAAGGGCAGTCAGAATTCCCATGGGGACACTGACATTTTTTCCAGCAATAAGTGCAAAATCTTCTCTTGTTGATTCGTACTGATGCCTGGGTTCTCGGACAACCTCAGTTAATAGATCCGGTGGTCTCATACGCGTGCTCTTCATCCCAGGTTCACTTTCATAGATCTCTCTCTGCAATAAGCTATTTTCTGGGAGTGATTCATTGCAAATACAGCTTCTCACATCATTTCTTCCTACTCCTTCCTCAAGGTAAAGAGGGGTCTCGACAGTATTTTCACTTCAGTTCTTTTCAAATACTATTAGAGCTACAAGGATGGGGACAGTTATGCATATGAAAGCTACGGTAATGGGCTAACACCTGACTGAGCCGGAGGTCAGGCAGTAACAGATACTGGGACTTCACTGTCAGGCAGGCAGCGGTTCATTAAACCTTCCTGTTCTATAACAGGTCCCCAAATAGCAGCTTTCCTCTGGGTCCAGACATCTGGGCAATTTGCTTCCTTGTTTTTTGTTTTTGTTTTTGTTTTTGTTTTTTTAAACCTTACCATGACGTCTGCCTCCAAGTCCAGAAAAGACACCAGCAAACTTTAACCTAAAAGCTAAGAGGAAAGCCTCCCGTAATTTCCTCTTATTCTAGCTGGGGGTGGGGATTTGAGTTTTTGCTCTTCCACAATAATGCCCTAAATCTGCTTTTCTCAGAGCATCAGTACCAGCCCACTTCTACTGATGTGCCCCTTAAGCACCGGGCATTAGCCTGTCCTGAACAAAATCAGGTGTTTCCCACCAAGAAGTGGGAGGGACAGCAGGGCATTTAGACTCGGTGAAAAAGATTTGGTGATGACGTGGTGAAAAATCAAATATTCATGAGAGAAGTGAAAAAAGCAGGGAATGAAGAGGGCAAATAGCCACAAGGGACAACTGAGGATCCTGTGGCGATCGGAACATCCCTGCATCTCCCGGTGTTGCCTCAAAGACGGCAGCAGCTGCAGCAATGCTCAGGGGACAGAGACATGAGCATCAGGGTAAGAAACCCACCTTCCTGCAATCCCTCCACGCACCTGCTCCACACAGACAGAGCAGGCATGGTGGGAACTCCCTCTCCATCTTCAGATACTCTTCTGCCAAAACATTACACTGGGGAATGGTTTTGGGAGGGAGAAGATTTTTGAGAATCAAGGATGGGAGCTGGGAGGGTCAATTTTTAAGAGGATGTGAGAACAGGATCCAGATCCTCACGCTGCAGGCACGAGCGGAGGAGAAATGATGGCTCCGATGAATATAGAAGGGAAGGTGAAAATGGCACACAAGTATGGGGAAAGGGTGAACTGGTGGAGGAATAGGACAGCAGTAAGAGGAAGAAGTGGGATTCAGCTCTTGGACAGCAGTGCTGGCTCCTGGGGTGATGAGCAACCCAAGCTACACAGAAGGGGCCACAGCTGAAGCTGTGACACGGTTTTTGGCTTCTGCTACACACTAAGGTAAACTTTTATCATCCAGGTACCCACAAGCGCGATGAAGGTGCCAGAAGCAGTGGTAGCAGCAATTGTCTCTATAGTGGGTCCCTCTTGGTAGCAGGGGGGATGCAGGATGCGGCAGTCCCACACGCAGGGCAGCGGTCAGTGGGTGAGCCACGTCTGCCCTCCCCATGCTGCCCACTGCT
The DNA here is from genome assembly GCF_000690775.1 of Eurypyga helias. Lineage (NCBI taxonomy): Eukaryota > Metazoa > Chordata > Aves > Eurypygiformes > Eurypygidae > Eurypyga > Eurypyga helias. The sequence continues at coordinate 24,006 of NW_010239204.1, forward strand.
CCCAGGGGAGATGGGGTCTTGGCCTGACATTTTCATCAGCGAAGGACCCAAACGCCCAGTGTTGCCCTGGAGTAGAGATCACCTTTTTGTCCTGCCTGTGGCAAGGCAAGACTGCGAGGCTTTTCAACAAAGCCCAGCTGCTCTGAGTTTTATGACACTTATATCCTCCACAGCTTCCCCTGCACGCTGCCTTTCTCTCTGCACTCTGGACTGTATTTTGTTCAATGATGTGTGAAAATACACGTCGGCACCATTCGCTGCAGCAATTAGTGGGGGTTTTCATTGGTGTCATCTAACAGAATTTGGCTATTCTCTTACCATTCCACATAAAATGCAAAATGGAAGGAAGCAGATGAATCGGCAGTGAATCATTAATCTAACATTTGATGTGAAGATCTTTTACTGATGAAAATCTTTTAATATTGAAAAAACAAATCGCAATTCAGAGCAAGAGTTCTATAATTGGCAATGAATCCTCAAGTGAATTTTATAGATCCGTTAATGTCTAGATGAGTTAAGGGTGAAAGGTAAACTTGACATTAAATACTTAGTTAAGAGTGCCAGAGGATTCATCATTGCCACTGAAGGGATACTGAAGTGAAACTACACTACTTTTTTCCCTTGTTGGAAAAATAGAAGGTTTATAAGAACATTTGCCACCTTTGGAGACTGAGGAAAATAGCGCAAACTTCACATACCTAGCACTCAGACCATTAAAACAGGTTAGAGAGAGAAAATCTAAAGATTTAGCTCCACACTTCAGCTGATTGACAATCTTACACCTTTTTGACCCTGTTCCACACCACCTCCCTCTGCAAGACTTTGGGTTCTCATGTGCTTGATAAAACCCTTACTGATAAAGTAAAATTATTTTAGTCTTTCAGCAGAACATTTCAGGTTTCCAAAACACACTATTTATATTTTGGCTTTAGCTACATGGCACCATCCCTTAATCTTAACAGAAGACGCCAAGTAAGGCAAACTACACAAACCATGTCTTGTACAAAGCAGATTCCCTCGACCTCTGTGCACACCAGGAGCTAATAAGAGCCATACCCATTGGCACTCAGATATCTTTCCTGCTTTCAGTTCCAGAGGTCACTCACAGTATTCTTTCCCACAGTGTTATTGCAATAACAGTAGGCAACACACCCACGTCACAAACCAGGCTGTCCTTCACATCACAAACACTGAAATTTCAGGAGGTTTTATCTGCTTTCCAGACTTCAGATTTTGTTTTTTCAAGTCTGTCCACACAACTTCCACTGCTAGAATTCATCTCCTAAGCGTTGCCTTCATAGTATCAGTGTCACATTGGAAAAGCTGATGCAGGAGACTACAATTAGTATGTAAGTCCTACTAATGCAACTAAAAATCGTTTGGTAATAAAGGATGAGTGACACAATCAATACTGTCATAGACTGGGGAAAAATTCTGAGGCAAGAAAAAAGAAGAGGTGTTAACTGAAAGCAACAGCAGTTTTTAGGCTGACAGAAAATGCAAACTATACTTAAATGCCTTATGAAGACTAAGGAACCTCACTGTCAATATGATGCACTTGCCTATGAAATGTAGGTAGGTAACAGCTAACAGGTTATAAACGTTATAAGTCATTTTAGGTATCAGGATGCAAGCCACACTGTCCAGTGCATATTTAATCATACCTTAGACCTACAAGACTATGGTCATACGAATAAGATATTTAGTATGGCACCAATATCAGAAGTTATTAAAAATGTGATATTAAGAAAATTAAGCATAACCTCATTATAATATAGAGAAACATCTGATTCAGAAGCATATGAGAGATGATCTGTAGACTACAGAACTGAAGTCACTATATGGACCTCATATTGAGAGCCTGTTATATATGTCTATATATGTTCGTGGAGATTTTAATAAGACAATTACATCACAATAGGAGGACTTGGGGAACAGAAAGAAGCTGGTCAGCTTAAATCTAAACTCTGCTGTGGGGTATAGTGAAAAGGAAAAAGGTTATTTATGGATTGTTTGTTAAGAGAACATACAGTGCAACAGACTAATATGCAATACCTACTTGCCTTGGGCTCAGTGCTGCTGGCACTCAATTTCTTCTCTTCCCTTAAAAGGACACCTCTGTATTTGGTTCAAAGATGGACCAAATGAGCAAAAACTGGAATTGATCTTCAGAGGGAGAAGCACTGCATGTGTCTGGGACAAATATTAAAGAAGTCCAGACAGCTGGGGCTTCTATTTCCCTTGTTCTTCTGAACTCAAACGGTGTCTTCTCACCAATCATTTCTAAGTTGTCAAGAGCAGCTAGTGATTTTTTGGGTGCTTGACTTGAGATAGCAGTGCCACTGTTTTCAGTAAGCACAAGTCCAGCTTTCCTGTGACACATAAGTGACATACAGAAGGAGGTGCTGGACACCCAGAAATTCAGTTATTCCTTTCTAAAATGGAGAGACAGCACTATTTTGTTTTAAACAAGGAGCCAGCAAAGATGCTTATCAATGACCACGAATCAGCTCCCCCCACAGTGCCATCCGTCGGTTCTCCTGCCTCCCAGTCTGTGTAAGGGAAACATTGGACCTCAAGCCTGGTCCATGTGCCTGGTCCTTCCCAGGAGTCTGGGCACTCCCCACCAAACCACACCAGTAGGTCCTTTGTCCTCTGCATCCCTGTGCTCAGGGATCCATCCCCTCCACTCTCCAGCCACGCCATCCCCTCCACTTCTCCAGCTCAGAGTGCCCTTCATAAGCGTTTGATTGCACCTTTCTAACCCCTACTATTTGCCAGTTCCTACTTTCTCTACTCATCAACACCACTTCATCATTCCTTCCACAGCATTTTCTGCAGCTGAAGCTCCTTCGGAAGAGACATTTCTAATTAGCCACTTAGTGAAGGTAAAAGCCATCCTTACCTGATCCCTCCCAGGCCACTGCTGCCAGGCTGACAGCCTGCTCACAAGCCTATCCAGCCAACAGTCTCCATTTGAATGAATTGAACCCAAAGCTGTCCTTCTCGGTGCTGCTAAATTGCATTCACCCAAGAAGCAGAGATGTTTGAAGTATTTTCTTCCCACACTGGTAGTTAATAGTCTGGGCAGCAAACCCTGCTCCACCGACCAACATAAACCATCATTTATGTAGCAGCTTCAGAACCCTCTAGAAGAGATGAAACAACTCCGCTTGACCTTTCCTGATGGACAACATCATCAGCCTGACCAGCGTTGCGCTGGCTGTTTCCTTACATGCGTAATAAACCTCAACTGCATTGTAAATTATCTCCAAAATACCTCCCTTTTGCAGTATTTCCATGTACTTGCCCTTAGTGAAAGCCAGACCACTGCGTGCAGTGATAATCTTCCTTTAGTTACATGAAGTTATGGCAAAACTAAGGATGCCTATTACAAAAAAAATTTAGGAATTAGAATTAATATATTCAATTATTGTTCCCTTAATTTATAGCGAGAGGCTTCATGACTTCCAAGACCTGGCAGCTTTTCAAAGCAGACCTGTGAGCCTTGATATGCAAACGGCTCCTGATCTGAGACTTTTTGCCAAAAGGCAAACTCAGTTGAGCAATAAATGGAACAAATCTAGACTGTCTTTGGAGATTAGCCAAGTCTTCATGAGTGGCACCACTTGCAAAAACAGGCAAGTGAAGCATCAATAAACCAGTAAACCAATAAACACTGAAATCTCTCAGTTGGATTCATTATATATTCACAGCTCTTTCTAAACTTAGATAAGAACCAATAATAATCCATTCGATACCCTGAATCTGACGCCTGGCATAAAAAAAGAAGAAACATACAAACAGATTTGTTTCTGTTCTTGTTGTATAAACTCTTCCCTCTAACATGATTTGAAAATCAAATCACTCCTGCTGTTTATTTCTTTTTGAAGAGTTTGGAATTTTCTTAAATGATACGGCTCCCAATTTCAAATCTTATCTTTATCCAAGGTGTGCTTGGAGAGTCTCACTCCACAGAGAAAACCACTGTTAAAACAACTGTAGAAACACCCAGTTAGGACCGTCTAATATATTAGCTAAGAATCTAAACGTAAGCCCAAATGGAAACGCCCCATGGAACTAAAAAGCCCATGGTTTTAAGGTGTATATGCACTACAGGTAAATGGGTGATAGCAGCCAGAGCAGGCATCCTCGCCAAGACAGCAGCAGCTTGCAGAGACAAGGAGAAATACCCAGACAGCTCACAGCACGTCTGAAATACGATGTGAAACACAAAAACTTGTATCAAGCATGTCAAGCCAAGTTAGTCATACAGTATGTAGCATAGAATAAGTCTTTAGTGTGTGCGATTATGTCTGTCCCTAATAACTGGATTAGACACACACGTCTTCCCACAGAAGCATGAGATTTTGGATCTACTTCCCATCTGGCACATGGGAAGTGCCATGTCCATTTAAAACACCAGGAGCTGTCGAGAGACTCTGAAGCTCCACTTGAAGCTCTTTGCTTGCAGCTGGAGAGAAACACTTGGTTTGCAGTTTCCTTCCCCAAAGATCCAAGACTTTGGGACAACACAAGCCGTGGGCTTCACAGCCAAAAACACAGTGATACCTAACGCTGCTATCAGAGCCTGAACTCCACGGGAGACTGAGCTCAGGAGGAAGCAGTGACCACAGTAAGTGCTCCCAAGAGCTGCTGTCGCAGCCATGCCCACCTCACTAGCGTCACATCGCTACAACTTCCCCCAGCCACCTTTCTCCCTACCCGCACCACGTTTCCTCCCTCCTGCTACAGCAGCACAAGTGCTCAGCAGAGCTTCTGCTAAGCTGATTTCACATGCTCTGCTCTTGAAACACCTTGACTTTGCCATGGGAAACTCCAGAGGCTGTGCAAGGGGCAGGACCAGGGATGGAAGGGGAGATCAGGACCAGTCTTACCCTGGCATGTGGATGGAGATCCCAGATTCAGACTGGCCGACCGTAGACTTGCAGCTACACGGTGCAGTATCATTTCTGAAAAGAGCAGAAAGAGCAGTTGCAAGAGCAGGTGTGTGATATGTGGTACCATCAGAACAAATAGTGCCTAGTTTGCAATATGAGCAGCACGCTGCGGTACAATCCTTGCTACCCTCAGTGAAGAAGCAGCCAAGTTTGGGGGTTCTTTTTTTTAATTAAGATACAATTTCAGTTTAAACAGGCAAGTATATAGAAATCCATTAACATTTACAATTAAAGTCTTCATCCAAGCTATTTTTCACTATTTTAATATATTTCACAATCAGAACACGATCAAAAAGCTTGCTTTTCTTTATTATTTAAACACAACAAGGAATGCTCATTTTAAGCTCTGAGTACATCATTACTCTCATTTTAAAAACATAGACGTGAGAATGTACATTTAGATTTTTCATTTTCCCGTGCACAACACCCAATAAAATCTTAAGCCTTGCAACAAAAAATTACTAGTGTTGATCCCACCAAAGCAACCTCACAAATCACCCTTTAATTCTAACAAAATGAGACAAGATCAGCTCAGAACTGAAGTCTCCCAACAGTATTTCATCTAATAATGGCTATCAAAAACCTGAAGCATTTCAACTCTGGAAAAACATCACTTCAGCTGTGGAAACTCTTACCAAGAAATGTATTTTTGTTTCCTTTTAGCAGCAGTTTCAGATGGATTGATCAGCTATACTCAAAAAAATTTCACCTTACTAGCTCTAATGACTTTTTTGGATACGTTATCAGAACTTTTTGCAGTTCTTACCCAGAGCTCTTCTGCGTAGACACTGTGTGGTGCAAGGCTGATGCCCAGAACAGTTAGCAGAATTATTTCGAGTTAGTGACTGGATTGCACTTTATATGTTTGAGGACCACTTTGCAATGCATGTTCTGTCATTTTGGTTTACTCAGAGTATTACTTTTTGTTTCTGCAGTGGTGTCTCTCTGAGCCATGCAAGTGACAGAAGTTAACAGATTTTACATCTTGCCTCTGCTTTGATTTTGAGGATTTTATAACCCGTTAGGAAGCTGTGCTGGCTACTGTCAGTGGCAGATGTCCCATGGGTGACCCAGTACCAGACAAACCTGCCCGTTTGAACACAGTGCTCTGTTCTCACCTTTGAATTCTCCTTCTTGGAAAACACATAGAAAACCTGACTTCTGCATAAACTTTCTCTCTATTTAAACCTGACAGATGCATTATTTTTTACTCTTAAAGACAGTATTCTTACGAACACTGTTCACATTAATACAAGATTCTTTAAAATATTAGCAAATTGTAATGTTTTAAATGGTATTAAATGCAGCCATTATCGTCCAGAGATCTGCACTTGTTAGGCCCCAACCCTGTGAATACCTGAGGTCTTTCCAATCCATTCCATAAAAGCTCCAATTCTGTCATGGAACTGTGTAAAAAATACATATGCATAGACTGTATATGAAAAATGGAGCTATATGAAGTGCAACCATGCAAAAACAATTAATGCTGTGGGTATAATATCATGCTTGAAGAAGCGGGTTCAACATTACCTACAACTTGTAGATCTATCCTGTTGTGCATGTTTCAAATTTTAATCCAGAAAACACAGCGAAAAATTCAATTTTCTTTCCTGGTATGGTCACATTGATATAAAAGCTTTGCTTCTACATTATGATAACTATTAAGAGTCCACAAATTGTATTGCGGATTTACACCACCACAGATGATTTGAGAAACCCTTTAGATTTAAGGTGAGAAGTGAAAGTTATTTTTCAGTACAACTTCTCCTGAAAGCACACAGAAAGAAAAAAACCCAAAAAACTATTAATCCAGCAGCTCCAGTGATTCAGTCTGTAGCACTTGGCAATCTGATTTCAATATGTAGCACCTATTCAACCAGGCTATGCTGTGTTCCCACCCACTGCCCAAAAATGCCTAAACACAATTATGTGACAAATCAGAGGTTGCCAGAACAACAGTGAATAGAAAAGCTTAGAAGTTTCCTTTTTCTTAAAAAAAAAAAAAAAGATCCTTCCCTCAATTTCAGTATATTTGGGGGAAGACACAACTGCTCATGCAGTAAGGGAAAACAGATAGACAAGTGTCTTAAGGTAAGACTGTTCATTTCATGCTTTATTAGCACAATCCTATTATATATTTCCCCCCTTCATTTTAATTAAGAGAACAGCAATATAATGAAGCCATCCTGAAGGTCTCATAGTTGAAAGCTGTAACTTCTATTACAAACTCTATTTTTAGGGGTATACAATTGTAGCTAGGGAATTAAAAAGCAGCTTGCATGGAAAAACGTCAGGTTTATCTTGAAAACAAACAGAAAAGAGACTGAGGTCTCCAATTTGAAGACAATCTGACAGTGCTGAGTTACAGGCCACTAACACTGCCTCAGTCTGAAGTGTTAACACCCTTCCACAAACACACACACACACGCTACCAACACCCTGCCACGCAAACCCAATACAACAGGCCCAAACAGCGCTGCAGGGGTGAAAAGCCCCATGCATCTGGGCAGAATACAGCTGCTGTTCCTAGCTCTCCCTCTGGAAATGAAGCTCGTGGGATCACCACTTCATCTGATGTTCAAGACAAGATTATATTCCAATCTTCCTAGGTACCCATTTAAGAAGTCCATCACATCTTCCGGTCACTGCAGCAGTCTGTCTCAGCGCTCTATCTGTATTAAAGCACTATGATTTCCATCCAAACTCTTTTGGGAGTGATGAGAAATTAAAACAAGAAACATTTATTTAACAGCAAATGCCTTGACTCCAGTCATATTACTCTTCCCAAAAAAATAAGCCATGTGATGGTACAGATATTTCCGAAAAGTTATGAGGCTCATACACAGACTCTCTCTGAATGAAAATACGAGTCTGCATCAGAAGGGCAGACTTTAATGCTCAGCAAAGCAAAACTTATTTTGCATAAACCTGGTATTTACTTTTTATGAAGTCTACACTGAGCTAAGAGAGGCAGTTAGCGTGGATTAGATGGAGAAATGATCGCAGTGTTGCCTCAGGAAAGCGTGGCAAGATTTTGAATTGGATACAAGGAGAACATTAGATGGGCAGCTGCTGCTTTCTGCCTTATCACTGGCTGCTATATAGATGAAGTTGCATTTTCTGGGGTGTATAGTGGAGAACAGAATTAAATACATCTTCCTCTTTTCTGTAGGGGTACATTTCAAAAAGGTAAAGACAACCCTGGACTCCCTAGACAGCAGGGGAGAGGTGAGATGGTATCTCTAGCCAATAATCTGTTGTGCTGATTTTGGAGAGAGAGGTCTGAAGGAGCTTGTTTCATTTTCCAAAACAACTAATGGACAAGACGATATTAACAGCTTTTAAAGCCTGCAAGCTTCACTTATCAAAATAGTGTGGAAATTTTTTTTGGCAGTGACTTCAACTGTAGAGGATCATGCCTTAAGAAATGTGCTATTTTGGCCCTGTAACTCTCGTGAGGGTGTGACAAGACGAGGAGCAGTTTGTCCTCCCTTTGCCATTAATTTCACACTTTTAAATGCTTTTTGTTTCTTTTAACTATAAGATTCTCCTCATATGCATATATCCATGACTTTTATTAAACTCTAAACTTAAACTTTAACTTTATATTAAAAAGTTGCCTTTTTCAGGACACAATGTATATGCACCATACTATAAAATGTCAACCCCCCAACACTCTTATTGCCAAGACAGGAAGATTTACTGGAGAAAAGTAGCCTGAGAAACACAGTTACAAGACTGGTAACATACACAACTGGTGTGGTTCCCATGTGATAATCAGTCCAAGGATCATAGAATCACAGAATGGTTTGGGTTGGAAGGGACCTTAAAGATCTTCTAGTTCCAACCCCCCTGCCATGGGCAGGGACTCCCTCCACTAGACCAGGTTGCTCAAAGCCTCATCCAGCCTGGCCTTGGACACTACCAGGGATGGGGCATCCACAGCTTCTCTGGGCAACCTGTTCCAGTGCCTCACCACCCTCTCCGGGAAGAACTTCTTCCTGATATCTAATCTAAACCTCCCCACTTTCAATTTAAACCCATCACCCCTTGTCCTGTCACTTTATCTAGCTGTACATGCTCACAAACCAGTGTCTTGGCATAACATATAGGACGTGAGAGCTAACAAGCAAAGGTAAAGCAGTGCCTGAACTAGTGGAATCACCTGTAAAATGTATCTGGTCTGCTGTATAATGTGCTGAGGACACTGAGCAAGGCAGGTGATCTCCAAGTAATTTGCTAGGAACGGGCAGAAGGACAGTGACATAGTGAGACTACAGAAAAGTTGCAACGCTGGAGCGGGTCCATCACACATCGCATTTCTCGCACACAATCCATTTCCCATTTACAGGTGTTTGTTATCTCACCATCAATGAATCAATGGAATTACAAGCTTATTATGCACAGTCAGGCTTGGATTGCAGCACATATCAAGACAAAATATGAGTTTTTTTAATGCTGAAACAATATTTTGCTTGTTTAATTTTTAAACACCTACCACTACCAGAACACAAATCCCATTAACAGCTCTTTAAGTTATTACCTCAAGGTTATCTTCAACAGTATTTACCATTGTGTTACCAGTTTCAAGAAACTGTCTTTAAAAGGATTTTATATATTTACCAATTGCAAGTTTGGACCTTAAATCAGTCAAGTTACTTGATTTTGATGCAAACTGGGGAAAAATGTATGAATTAATTTGAGTAGAGATGGAAATTACTCACCAGTATCTCTGTTCAGAGGAGCAGTGTAATCTGTTGTGGTGGTATTGGCAGCAGGACAAGACACATTACGCTCACAATGCATCAGAGGAAGGAAACGAAGTGGGCTTGCCCGTGAGGGATGGCAAAGCCAAGTTAAGTTGTCAGACTCCTTCTCCATTCCGCAAGAGGCCGAGGATGACAGCATGATTTTTGTTTATTATTCGGTCAGCGGTCTTTGGTGCCTGGTCCTGCACAAGAGAGGAAGGACAAAGAAAGCAACCGGTAAAAATGAAAATGAAAGTAGCCACAGCAGATCTAATCCAGAGCACTGTGAAATACAGAGGTAATGCTTCAGAGGGCCAGCATTCTCCATGGTGGCTTCAGACTCGTATGCTCTGTTGCCTCCTAATCAATATTCAGCAAACAAGAGGTGGCCTTCCTATCTCGGGAACTAATGAGTGGTTAATGACCCTAATGTGGTGTATAACAGATTGTTAATACTGGTACAAGAAAAGCCCTAGTGAGAACAGAAGGACAAAAGAGTCATTTGATTTAAACTGGTCACAAACTGCACTTCTCTCAGAAACGTTATGATCGTTGTTTGTTATGCAGCTCTGCCTTATACAAGCACAACAAAAATTAAAGGATTGTGATATTTTTAATATTACATTTATGAAGATGATTACCCAGCTGCTGTTGAATTTCCATCTGTGTTCTGCTGCATTTATGCCATTAGTGCCACACTGTGGTTAGACAGACAGGCTCATATTTTGGAGGAAAAAGTGTGGCTGACAATTACCATTTAACTTTGTGGAGTGGCAACAAATGGGTTTTTCTCTGTGCTGTTACCTATAAATTATAATGACTGCTTTCTTTTTTCTGGCTTTTCAAAATCAAACAAGAAACAGAGAGACTCATGCAAAACCCAGCATTTCTCTGCTACGTTGAAAGAAGTTGCCTCCGTGGTAAATTGCAAAGCTTCAGCTCAGACTGACTAAATAAAGTCCCTCCCAGCAGGCAGTACACAATATTTTTTTAAATTAGGAAGATTTTGCAATATATCTAATATCCATTTGCTTCCTTTTTTTAAAAAGCGTATTTTTATACAGTTGTACATTCATACACCATAGAACCAGCCTTCTTTTGTCTGTTACCCTATCCCAATAATACGCTACTGCTTTCCACATGGCAAATTAAATTGTTTTTCCAGTCAGCCATAACACAGGGTTTTACAGGATACTCTCAACGTGCTTTGGAAAGGAAGAGGAACCTTGTAGCCATCTTGAACAACCGTGTACCATTGCTGAACAAGGCAGCAATTCACTGCTAGGAAGATTCCTAGGCTGTCTCCAGTTAACCCCCTATTTCCTCAGTGAAAAGCAAAACGGGGTCTACAACCTGACTAGAAAGAAGCTCCTCCAATTTCTCCTGCATCTCTCAAGCATCCTGTCCAAGGCTCTTGAGCTGATGCTCAAGGCTGTATTAATGGAAGCCCCAAAGGGCTTTAGGACCGTCCAGCGTTTCTCAGAGAGCCACCCAGGATTAAAAGTGTCATTAGCTACCCAAAGGGGTGTAACCTGTGGAGCAGAGCTCACAGAACCAGCGCTTGCACTCCCCACAGCATTCATCATGTGCCCATGGGAGGTGCCCTCCTCCCAGCTAACCCTTTCCTCATCAGGGAAGCGCAGCACCACGCTCAGAGCACGCGTTCTTAGCCACCTGCCTCTCACATCTACTCTGAGACCTCCTACTGTTCCTCAGGCCAACACACTTACCCTTATGGTCCTGGATATCGATTTGGAGAGACTACCGTTGATCCAGGTTGTTCTGACCCAGGCAGGAGGTATTTCCCTATTGATGCACCTTTTTAGCATCACCTCACTCCCTGTGAAAACCTCTCCATAGGCACCTTTGATTTCACCCTGTTCCTGCTGCAGGGCAATGTGATACAGGCAACCCCAAAGAAGACAACATTCTGGGGTTTTTTTTCATGCTATAATTACCTATTTTTGATAACAGGCTAGTCAAACTCCACCAAAGCTAATAGCCCAGCATTTCTTGAAGAGAAGCAGAAATCAGCACGTCTGCTGTTACTCCTCTCCTTTACAAATAAGTGCACCTGGCTGATTTTTCTAGAATAAGCCTCAGGTGTTCTCAAACTACCACTTAACCTCTACCTCTTCAGCCTGAAAACAAGCAGCTCCTTTTCTCCCTTGTAACACCTTTGATTGGGAATTTTCCTCTTTGTAGCTGGTTCTTCACACTTAGAAGAGTTATAAATGGTAGAAAAGGTGTACAAGCCTTAATTTTTGAAAACCAGAGGAGAATTGAGTTGGGTTTTTTCCTTTTCTGTATTTTATTTCTTGATCTCTGTTTCTTGATTTCTTCTCTTATAAAAGGAAAACAACTTGCTTCTCTTACTAGGCACCAGCTTCCAGAGATGCTGACTGTTCACATTTTCTATTGAGTACAACATTAGTTGGGGGTATTCCTTAGATACAAAAATGGGGCCTACCACCTGCATTCGTTGGTTCTAAAAATACGTTGTTTGGCACATAAACTTTCTGCTCTCTCATGGCACATAAACTTTCTGCTCTCTCAGGCAACTATCCGTAAATCTCTTCAAGCACTAAAACCCAAGGACTTAAGCTTATCAAGGAATGGTTATCTGTATCCACATACCAAGCTGGCTTTCTGGATGTGACAAATATACCATTATTTATACACCTAATAGAGACCTGTATTCTGTCACAATTCCTTGTGGTAAATTCATCACAGTAAATTCCAAGTAACTACACTCTTTTCAAATACTTAGGCAAAGTGTGTGTGGTCAGACACCGCTAATGAAAATAGGATTGCTGGCCTGCTCCCGTTCTGTTTGGAGGCTCTGGAATCCTCCTTCTATGGAAAATCAGAGCAATATAGATTTAAGGGTTTTTATTTATTGTATCACTGGTCAAAAAGTTGCAAAATCATACAACTGAGGGAAGAAAAGAGAAACCACAGGGAATAGCAGGAACCTAACTTGTTCTTTTGCTTTTGAAAGCCTCCTCTTCAGTTAATTAAAGGCTGCATTACCCTGAACTGAAAATCAACTATTCTCAAGGGTTTAAAATACACAGTACCTTCTTCCTTCCTAAAAAAATATAATGTTTCCTGAGAGAAGTTCTTTCTTCTCAAAGACAGAGAAAAAAATGTAGCAGCAAATCTATCTTAGAAGTAATAACTTACCCATTATATTGGAACAGTATTTAAGTGACAACAAGGCAATCAACAAAAGAGCAGCATTATTTGTTCAGTCAATCTCTTTTAGAGTGATAAAACAATTCAAAGCCCAGGCCATTAAAGTGATGAGGAAAGAAGGGAGGAAGAAACCTGGGGAAAAAGAAGCACAGCAGTATAAAATATTCAGCATACTTACACATGATATAGTTTTAGAGACAGTGGCCGCAAAATAGGAAAACAAACAATTGCAGTGTTTGAAAACTAGAGCTGGGCAAATCAATGATTGCTAGTCATCAGCCATGCCTCACACACATCATTTACTCAATCAGAATCGTTCCTTCGTCTTCCTCAACAGAAACCATAAAAAACTGCTCTAAGCAGTTAAGCCTCAGTCTGTATATCTGAGGAAGACAGGAATCAGATAAATTCATTTTAAGGGGGAAACTCTTCTTCTTCCTCCTCGGTAGCAGTTTTCCAGCTCTCTACAGTGAGGCTCCATCGGGACAATAGGTCACGGTGTCCACACGCCAGGAGCCTCACGTGTTTGTTATGCAGCCAGTATGGATCTTAAGGAGCAATGTGAGGGACAGCAACAAAGACATTTCCAAGATGTGTCTTCAGACTGCGAAGGCAGCTTGAGAGAAGACACTATGTCTGTGAATGCAACAAAGCCAGACTGGTGTTGTGGGATGATCTGTCACTTCTCAGCAAGAGACGATCTACTGGGAGAGGCTGTGACCGAGGGGATGGGGAAAAAAGCATTTGGCACGTCTACAGTTGTCAAGGTCAGAGAAAAGGATGCTGCGGTAACTGAGGCACAAGTAATTAAGTCTAGACAAGATTATTAAGGACTTCTTGTTAGGTTCCTAATCAAAGACAGCTCTTGAGGTCTGGGGTGTGTCTATGTCCCACAGTCACTAGTGACAGTGCCCTTTCTTTCTTCTCTTTCCAGTCGTCTGAATTTCCTCTCTTGTGCCAAATCTTCCACCTCCAGCCCTCTCTTCCCTTGTTCTCAATTAAACCCAGTCTAAAAACAATGGATGAAGCAGCTTCTGTCATAACTGACACCACACAATAAGCATCATATTAGCTAATGCATTAAATAGACACTGAAAAACAAGGAAAGAGATAAATTATACCCTTGTCTGTTTGTTCAGCTGCTATGCCCTGTCAGATGCGTGTTGTGGTGTTTGTTTGTTAAACCTTCCTTGCAAAGAGCAATATTCCGAGAGCCTTGGTGCTGACAGTGCCAAGGCACGTGTCTCCCTGCCCCACGCTAACGGTGTGTTTCTCCCCTTCCCTTCAAAAGGGTCAGTAACCTCTATCTTGCAGGATCCTCTTCTGATTTTTGTATTTCAGGAGGAAATTTTTACACTCATGGAATTGGTGTATTGTTTTGGAGCAAGCATGGAATGAAGCTGGTTAAAAACTGGAGCCACACGTAGGACTGCACGTGAAATTCAGAAATACATGAAGAAAACAGGCACGTTCTATCCCAAAGCTGTAGGCAAAGGAAAGTGATACTTCAGTTTTACCTGTCACTAACAGGAAAAGCATCTTTTACCAGCTTTTTCCACCCTGAGGATAGATTTGGGGAAGGATATAGGCTTTGAACTAGTATTGCAAAGTAATAGGAAAAAAAAAAAAATCACACGCTAGTATTGCAAAAGGAAAATCTTTTTGCAACTTCTTTTTCCAACTGATTGATGCATTCATGGCAAATATTCTTGTTCACAGATCGCAAAGTACAAGAGCCAACCTATACCCTTACACAAAATCACCTGCAAAGCATTCTAGTGATTCATCTACAAAGTCCTAAAGAGATCCCTTGATATTGTGCCCCATTTTCCCATTTGTACCACTTGAGTTCTGACAAGTCCATACTGACAGAAGTGCAAAAAGGTGTCAGGAAATGGAGAGAAAAGAAGAAAAAATTAAGCAGTGAGTTTTTATAAATGTCACTGAAAATTCTTAAGGACTGTGAAGAAAAAATGTTTATTTTTTCTTAATACTACATGCAATGGCAATTGCAGTTGTGCAAGCCTAGAGTCACACAGGCAAGGATTAATTTCAAAATGGGTATGGGCCATTCTGCTTAACTCACGGAATTTATTCTTTTTGCTGGATCTAGCTGCAAAGTATGCTTATTCCAGGAAACTTGCCAGGATACACTAAACTTAAGAATTACATTGAGGATTAAGCTCATAAGCATTATACAGCATTCTTTACAATAGGACTTGGATATTCCAATTTTTCACAAATCCCCTGTGCAAGACAACCTGGGGTGGGGGGTTCTCATACTAGAAGCATTGCAAATACAAATCCAGAAACTCATCTGAACTCGCTTTTGTTCCCAAAATAGCAGGAATTTCCTGGGGAATAAAACACCTGAAAACATTTGTCCTAAGCTATAGGATGAAGGCCCAAATAATGGGACTCTGGGGAATGAATGACAACCCCTGACCCTGCCTGTTGAGAGCTCCTGTTGTTGCAATGTAATTCTTCCCTTTTTAAGATAAACAGCACAGTCTCTATAAATCAACACTCTCCTAGACTTCAAAGCCACTGGGATATCCCTATCAATATATCACTCAACTCAGAAATTAGCTTTAACATGCTATAGGATCTGCAAATAGTCAGAGTTAGCACTCAGAGAGCAAAGGACTGTTGGTAGGTCCAGCCAATTATTACTTTCCTGATAAAATAGTATCTCCAGGACTTACTTGTCTTTCTGGAGCTAATAGAGAGTCATGCTTTAAACCATGACCCTCAGATACCACAGATTTCAAGAATCTGCACCAGAATGCTCACTCACTTCAGACACTTAAAACTGTAAAGCTTCAAAGGAGACAGAACAAACATTAGTTTAAGACTTCTGAATGAACATCTGCATCTGTACTAGCCACATGTGGAGGCAAACAGCTTGGGTTGCTCTCTCCAGCTGGGCTAAGTGACCTTAGCTTCAATCTTCCTGAATGGCAACTAATGACCCAGAACATCCATTGCAACAATTAAAGCAAATAAACAAACACCCTGACTGACAGCATCTGAATCCTCTCTTTCTCCGAGCCTGGTATCTTTACTGATCATCTTGATACTAGTCATGAAACACAGTTGCCAGGATCTGTTAGAGAAGATCTCTTGAAATATGAGGCTATGGGCCCTATTTTGCCGCTGGACCACCTCAGCTCCGGAGTAACGGTCATAGCTGGCCAGGAGGTCGACAGCGTACTACCTGGGAAGAGTCACACACATAATGCCCATCCAGTCAAACTGGGTAAATTTTCCCCTTGGATGAAGGAAATACAGCAGACAAGAAGATTTAAGTCTAAAGGGTATGCAAGAAAATAAACAACCTAGTTGCTCTTCCCCTGCCAGCAGAGACGAGGAGACTCCAAACTTTGTCCATGTCCTCACCATCTGTTCTATCAATTCAAATGTCCACACCGGCTTTGTGTTCCATTTGAACACCTTTTAAGTGAATCTTCATTTCTGTTAAACTATGACAAAAACTGTATTTGGTTATGATGATATGATAGAATTATTATAATCAAATCTAACAATGACTAAGCTGTGTGTAAGTGGTCTAGTTCATGTAAACACACAGTCATTTTGCCAGAACATGAAATGTTGGTCTTTGGCTCTGTTGCTGCAAGTAATGATGGCAAAATAATACAAGGAAATTATAATACAGCTTGTTTGAAGCAAGCTTCTCTTCTGAAAACACATTCTTTAGAGTCACTAGAAGTGCTCTCACATTCCAGCTGCAGTTGCATTTCAAAATCTTTCTGATTAAACACACCTAGAGAATGGGAAGATATTCCTCTTCCCAACAAAGTCTTAGCCTTGCAAAATCAGACCTGCAGAAAGAGTCTGCTTGTGTTGATTGACAGTCCCCCTCTTCCCTCCTAGCCTTTTCTTTTGTGTGGTGGCTATATATTTTGTCCCAGAATCTCTGCTTTCATTTATAAAGAAGTCTCTAGCCCCTTTGATCACAAAGAAAACCTTTGAAATGTGAAATGAGTTTAAACCGATGCGGCAATGTGTGCTCAAGTCTTTAGACACCTGTAATAACAGTAGTTGGATGTGTGAACTGTCCTATTCACGTCAGCAGAGTGCAAATCCTAAAGCCAAGTTAAATAGAGGACACATGGTCCAGTGATTAGATCATTATTTTGGCATTTGTGTTGTTCAGATTTAGTTTTCTGCTGATCCACAGAGTTATGAGAATTTGGACAAGTCACTTGGCAGAATGTTTAAACTGTGTCTGCTTCCCAACGGGGATGTGAAGCCTGGTTCCTGCCAGAATGGCAGGGATCTGCCTCCTGCTCTCCCTTATCCTGCTTGCCATCTACAGTCAGATTTGCACAGGATCACAGCATTTGGCCCCAAGACTGCAAATGAGTTAAAAATATGTGCAAATTACCAGATTGTACTCTTTGAACAGACCAGGGTCTCAGAGTTCATTAACTCCACAAATTATGAGAGGATGCAACATTGCATTTATAACGAAAATATACAGCAAATTAAAAGCCATGCAACAACAGAGCTGAACAGTGAAAGGAAAACAAACTCCTCCTGTAACCACAGCCCTGTGACTGGAGAGCTCCTGTATGACATCTTAAAAGGGGAACATAATGATGTTTAAACGTTTCTTTTTCTGAGAGCAGATGAAACAGTAAGTTAATGGAATAACTACTGCCAAAGATTAGTGGAGAAAGGTCTGGCTCTCCTAAAAAACACAGCAACATGATAGGGATGGGTGTGTATGTATAAAATTAATACAGCTGTGCATATCGCTTCCCAATTAAGTGTTGGTGTATTTGGATCAGCAACCCTACAGAAACAAGCACAGAAGAATTCACTGTTCTCTCTCACAACACTTAGGGCAGATTCACAATATCAATGACATTTTGTCGGATTACTCACTAAAATAGCTCTGGCTTCAGTTCATGCAGTTATTTCATCCAAATCCTTGCCACGTGAAAGCCGAGCAAATCCATAACTTTACGAATGCAGACCATTCTGTTGATTTCAAGAGGACTGTGAGGACAAAGACAAGTCTGCACCTATGTATGTTGTTGCGAAATCGTCCCTACATCGTATTTATTCTGGGCAAATAGTCAAATCTTTCTGCATGGAGCCTCCATAATATTAAAATGTATAAAATGCTACCACTAAAACACATCACAGGGATCAAACCTGGAGCGAAATAAAAATTGTGTACAAGAATCAAGCCCTCCCTCCCATTCCTCAGTCCACTGATGCACGCGAGAAGGGAATTTTTGCCTTCAAGCCGGCCTTTCATAGAACGTGAGGCCATCCTATTTTCTGCCAAGCTCCAGGTTGCTTACAAGGATAAGGTCATATCTTTCAAGATGTACCATTAGCTTCCTTACTGCTGGAGAAAATTAAAAAGGAAAATTGCCTGTCACACCCAGAGAGCTAAGCTGATGATGAAGGCTGAAGTATGCTCAGATTTTCATTCCTGGGTTTAGACTTTAAGGTTACCTTATTTATTTATTTTCATGCACCTCGAGTGCTGTTTAATATACAAAACCTGCCAAGTATTTGCTTTCTTGCAAAGATGATAAATTGGGGTAGATTTTCAATGTGCTGCATATACACAACCTCAACTTTTAGGTGATCTGGAAGGGTCTCAGGTAATTTTATCTTTTTGATGGCATGTAATCTTCAGTGCTAGAATGAGACACATTTTGTCTCTGTTTTCCCCTCACCATCTAAGTTGTGGCTGGGCTGATGATGCCAGGATTGATGTGCCTAGGAAGAGATACTTGCTATTTTTTATTGCTTATATGTTATCTTTTAGTTTTACTATTATTTTTCTGCACACTGTTTGGAGAGCAGTAGGCCTAACATACACTGCATCTCTTTCCAAGTGTCAGATTACTCATCCAGGCAATGACCTCACTTTACTTCTGGAAGCCTAAAGATGCATTTGTTAAAACAGGCAATTGGACACATTGAGATAGCCTGCCGGGCATGGCACTTCGTCCATATGAAAGATGCTACAGAAACTGATGGATTCTGAAGCATTCTTGTGCTTGGATGGCTGATAGCCAACTCCTTCAGCAGAGTTCTCGTTTTACTGATAAGTCTCAGGGAAATCTTTTAAGCCTTCAAGACATAAAGTAAAAGGATACATTAAAGTAACCATAAAAGTCTGTTTTAAACTAACAGAAGGAAACAAGCTTGCTTGTTTGTAACATCTACTCATGCTTAGGAACAACAGACCTTGAGGGTTATTTCTGCTAGAGAGATGCACAAACTATGGTTCTGTTAATAATAAGCATGATAGTAATAATAATGATGGTAATAATAATGATTATAAGAAGGAGAAGAAGATGGAAAAATGCTCAAATTATCATCTGACCTCCTTTTGTGAGGCATGTAAAACCATTAAGTCCAATGAGAGATGCTCTGCCTGCCAGATGAGGCCGGCTTGCTTAGGATCACAGCCCACGCAGCACGCAGTCCTGGAAACCAAGCAGGCATGCTGCAGCAGGAGCCTGTGAGGGCATGGAGGTATCTCAGGAGGTAGCCAGGTGCTGGGAGGTCCTGAATGCCAATGATATAACTTGAATTCACCTGGAAAAAACCAGCCCTGGCAAGTTACCTTCACAACTTCAGAGACAAGGCAAGATTTGCAAGTGGTTTTACTGCGCCAGTTATCGGTCTTGGAAAAATCAGACAAATTGCCAAACAGAGGATACCAAAATATCATATCTGTTCAAAATCAAACATCCTATTCCTCCCTGCACCCACCCAATTTCTAACCTTGAGATGTGAGGGGCAGCACATAAGCAAAATTACTTCCTTCTTCAACAGATGACACAAAGCCCTTGGACTGCAACAGGATTTTCTCTCTACTCACTAGAAACTGGTTGACCCTTTCTTCCCTGTCTGTGGGGGGGAAGAACCCCCAGCACAAGACATTTAAAATGGTGATGACAGTGGCCCACCCAACGCCTGAGTAGTCAGATTGTGTCATCCAAATTGACACACAGAGTACAAAAGAACTGCTTAGAGAAAAAAGAGAATTTTCTTGACCTTAGATAGACACCTCTTACTGCTGCCTTCCCCTGCAGCACTTCCTTTAAGCTCTGTGGACTCACTCACCACTCCACTCGCATCAGCTTTGCAATCCACCGCTCCACACTGAAGCACACCCAGCAACCGAGGCCACTCCCTCCAAAACCTGCTGGTCTTCATCATTACAGAAAGGAGACACATGCAAAAACCTGCTGCCTCACAACAGCAACAACCATCCACCAGCTTTTAAGATGGTCTTTCAGTTAATGTCTGAGTAAAGGCAGTCGGTGAATGAGAATCTCAGGAGAACCAAGCAAGGACAGAAGAACCATGGAGTAGGTTACCATGTAAAATGTCATTTCCTTACATGTACAAAGGTTCTTGGTGGCCAAAACATCTCCCCGAAAAGGATGTACAGCAATAAACCCCACACTGGGGCCAGTCTGTCATCTAGGCAGACACTCTGCAAGACTTCAACAAAGTGAAGCCTTGATGCAAAACCTCCAAGAGGAAAAAGAGAAAACCAGGTGCATGCTGCAAACCATGCACTTCAAACCAAGGGGATTCCAGGAAGCGAGTAACAACTGGCTTTCCATTTTTAGGCCATTTCTTCTCCCCCTTCTACCATTCAATGCGCTTCTTATTTTTGCTAAAACAAAGGAGCCATTATTGGCCAAAAAAAGGCATTTTTCTTCAGATCACCATGGAATGTATAGCGTTTAATTTACAGACGAAAACAATCAACAATATGGAAATTGTATTTATCAACAAATTCAGGTTTTATTCATAAATGCAGAATACCGCTATGCATAAAACATGATGTGAAACATAGCTTTCTGTATTTTTACTAGGCAAACTTAAACTTTGATTTACATCCATTTCACTAAAACTTTATTGCTTCCTCGTCAGATAGGACAGATTCCTTTCTGTATCTTAGATGGTAAATATAGTTAATGTGCTGAGGCTGCAATGGATCAGCAGTGAAGCTGCTTAATAGTGACATAAATTATTTCAGCGACTTTTCCTGCAAGTGAGAGATGACTCCATGTGCTATAAACTAATACCAAAGGAATGATGCTCTTTCATGCTAGCAAAGTGCCTGTGCTATATTGTTTTTGTATCCTGTTGGGGATGCTACAAATGCAGCATGTATTACTACTATATGCACTTAGGCCATTTTTCTTTGCTGTTTTTAATGCTCTCCTAGGCTGAAAATTGAGCTTCAGTGTCTGAATGAGGGCAAAGCCAATTACTTTCTTTGAAACCTCTCTTTAAAGTCTGCAAATCCCAACTGATTTTTAAAAATCTTTCCATTAGCTTAAAAATATATTCAAAAATAATTATTCCTGTAGAAACGAAGAAGCGCAAGGCGTGAATGAAGCTGGATGCACGTGCCTGCACGCCCTTGCCCACACCGCAGAGGCTGCTCAGCAACGCTCTGTCCCCATTAGCCTGCCCCTGTCTCCAGACACTGCATTACAGGTTCCACAGCGTTTTGCTCAACTTGCAGATCAAGCACATGCCTGCTAGGAAACCAGTTTCTATTTGTCCTCAAATTGGCCACTTATAAAAGACCTTTCATCTGCATTATGGTTCCTCAGTAGAAATCAGGAATACAGGGGAGCAGAGCAGAGGTTTATTACAGTGCCACAAAAATGTGCCATCAGACAGTTAACTGATGCAGAAGTGCATCCAGTGAGTAGTTTTCACCTACTCAGTACAGTGCTATGGGCTGTTCCACACAGGAATTCACCCTCTTTCCTTCCTCGTACATGTCCTTCTGAACCTAACTGCAGTTCCCCTCTTTGTGTACCTCCCACCAAGGCAACTCTGGCAGTCCCTTCACACATTAACACCTCCCCACTCAAACATACCACCAGTTCAGTTTACTGATTTTCCATTATGCTCCTTTCCACAGCACATGAGCCACCAGCCTGATGGTCCCAGACCTCCAGGAACCCCACACGAAACATTCCCCAGAAAACACCCTGACTCACAGAAGTGCTTTCATTGCAAAGATTAATGCTATGATTTCCTTTTCTCTTCAACCACTGAGATTTCCATGGAAATCAGTGGAATCGCATCTGACCGAACGCCCTATAGGTGAGAATGAAATTGCCGGTGTATTTCCAGCATTTGGAGGAAGGTAACAGTTGATTTAGGTGGCTGATGTTAGTTGATGCAGAGCTGCCTACTCCCAGGCTCAAACAACAGCTCCAGGAAGTTTTCCTTCCTCCACCCTCTCCTCTCTATAAAGTTTTATTACACACATGCTTCCAGTCCCATTGCCTCCCATATAAAAGCAATGTCAAGGGAGAGGAGGCAGCTGGAAACCTCACTTTAAAACACTAACAGTATTTCATATTTTTCTGATGTTTATTTCACCTGGAATGGTCCGGAAACACACAGTTATTTACAGTGACTTATTACTTCCACTATTAGATATGATAACCGCAGAGAATAGACTGACATAATTCAAAATCCACAGAAAATGACAATAAAAATCCCTGTCATGCCAGGCTGGCTTTTGCCTTGCTGGAAAGGCCTTTTCCATCCTCGAAGCCTTTGCTAAGCTGTATGTGTAACGGCAGGGCTGGATGCCCAGGAGAGTTACACCAATTGCCCATGGTTATAGTGCCACACTAACCCAGAAGAACTGGTAAAAGCAGAAGAATTCATTCGGATGTTCCTTTTACATTTTCTGGATAAATAAAACTAAATTTGGGAGAAAAATACTAAGGAATATCTGAGCAATGAAGTTTTGTCCTAAAAATGCCAATTTGTGCAAAGGAAGCTGAAGTTGACTGCCCAAATTACTGACAAAATCCAAATGATTTCTTAAGTCCAGACTCAAGACAATTTTGGTTTTCACCTCTTGCCTCCCATTATTTCTTCTGTTTTTTGCTTGAGGTCACATTCAGAGAATCAACATTTTTAAAAGCACAGAAGGGCAAGAACAGATACATGGGGTTTTTTTCATGTACACACAGGTTTTAAGTACAGGTAAAAGGGAGAGATCAGCTGGTGAGGGATCTGTAGTGCATCTTGTCTCTCATTTTCCCCTGTGATTTTTTAATTTTTTTATTATCAAGAAAATCAATAAGGTTATGTCCAGTGATGTCTGGGGCTTGTCTATCAACTCTGTATGCATGAAAAGTGATCGATTTCAATGACACTACAGAAAAAATAGACTGCCATCATTTTTAGAACCCAGGCTCTCCATCTGAACTTGACTGAGGTAGTCAGCCTGTAATCAAAGGTTTACTCCCTCCTTCAGACTTTAAAACTAGCAGACCCCTTTCCAGCAATGCCGTCTGTTCACCCCTAAGAAGACAGTATTTCCCACTCTTTCTACTCCCAGTTGGTTTATCAGTTTTGAAACAGCCATTTGACTAAACCAAGTGATAAAACTGAAAGTTAAATGAAAAAATATTTTCTCTGTACTGCTGTCAACAGCTCCAGTTCCCCACAGTTAACCGATGGCTCCCAACTGCTCACTGACCTGGTTCTCCTTAACACTTCATTTGTGTACTAGTTCACTTTTTATTTTTTTTTTTTCAATGTCTTGTGTTAAGCACAGCTGAGATCCCTACTGAATGAACTAGCTCTGCACTGAGGGTGTTACAAAACAGGGAGGGCTCCTGCATCTCGCTTCCTCTTGCTGCATCCCGCTGCAGCCCCTCCTGATCCGAGCCCTACACCTTGCTTTGTCGTACCCATAAGGTACTGGACTGCAAAGCTGAGATCCAGTTCAGGCTCAGATGCAGTTTTGCTTATGCCAAGTGAGCCTCACTGATGAAGTGATGAAGAAACATCCTGAACATGCACTGCAAGTCTGACACTAGCACTGCAGCACATATACCCATCTTCTCTATGAACACCAGGTCGCACTGACACTTGTCTCAAGAAGTACCTGGGAGAGGGTGTGCCCTACATCCTGGGGTTTTCTACCCATATGTCCATATAATATGAACATAGCTTATGCAAGATGCCTATCTCTGTGTGGGCTCCATCACTTTTTGACTCTTCGGCCAAATTTCTGACTCTTCAGCCAAATTTCTGACTGGGCTCTGCTTTAATTTGGTAGTTCCCTGCTTCCTCCAGTCCCCTGACTTATGGTTTCCTCAGACCATGAGCAGAAAGAGAGGAACTTGCCACCTCTTCAACCTTGGCCTGCCCTTGCTTCACTCAACGCCTCCTGGCAAAGGCAACGCAGGTGACTTTCAGTGTGAGAGGGAAAGAACTGATAAAAAGACAACTTTCTTTTATTACAATTAGGAGTTAGTTCATAATTTTTTCAGGATCCAAATTACAACAACCAGTAGTGGTGGAAGAGTACAGAAAGGTGAGTTAACTTGAAACATGTTCTTCATTATCTTCCCAGTATCAAGTGTTTGATAGGAAAAAGCTACAGTTCAACATTTATCATGAAAATAACGTATGTTATTTAGTCCTTAAAACTCAGCATTATAACTTGGTAAGAAATTTTTGTCCTCATACAGAAGGGTATTCATACATGTCATGAGCTCTCCATGAATGAGTCCTACAGTGTATCACAGGACAGAATACTCAGATTCAAACAACAAAAAATACATCTTTCTATTATATTAATCTGTAACTCTCTTACAAATTAATCCAGACTAATGTGGATTAAAAAACATTAGAGAGTGAACTACTGTAGTCTTGGAAGCAAAGTGAGAAAACAGACTCAGGTTTTTAGCTGCTATATTTTCAGTCAAATTATTTTTCCCTTTTGTTCACATTTGCACCACACACGTTCAAAGCAAGCCCTTCACTTACATCCAGCTCCGAGTAGCCTTACATTTCTGTTATATTATCCATCCACTCAGAATCCATCTGCCCCATGAACACTTCATCAGCAAATCTCCCTAGGTTGTGCCTGTTCAGCTTCAAGTGGCATCACTAATTCTTTCAAAATATAACCTTTTTTCCTAGTAATTTCTGTACCATTAGACTTGAATGTGCACTTTTATATTCCTTTAAAAACTCCAGAAGAGGATGCACATACTAGAAACAGGGGTCTCACTCCTTTCTGCATTGCAGTCCTGTCAGTCATTCATACCTGTGCAAAATAAGTGCAGCATAAACAAAGTGCCAGGTCTGATTTGACATCCACTGTGCAATGCATAAATAAGGTGCAAAGCAGGGAATGACTGACCACAGAAACTTTATAGGAGGTTGCTGGGTAGGTAGGTACAGAAGTATGGAAATTCTGGTTGCCAATAACTTCATGTAAATTCGTTATGTAGAAATACAAGGCTGTATTTCCTACAGGTATAGAGTATTTCTAGTCACAGTTTCCTTAATACATTATTTCTCTGAACATATGAAATTGATGGCTTTTGCACCATCTGTACCTTGAAGATGTATAGGATATCAGAAGCTACAATGTCTGATATAAAAGTATTGAAAAAAGAAGCCATTTCCTGAAATCCAATCAAAGCCGATTTCTAGCAGAAACAGGAAAGGAATATCTCAACATGTTTACTCTTGAAGATATTCTTACTGGAGAGGCTGACAGTGTTAACCCTAAGTTAATATCTACACACATTTTAGAGCAATCCCTGCACGAGCAGCGACAGTAACACTCTCCAGCTTTGACTGTATTTGCACTCCATCTACTCACATACTCTATGTCTAAGGAAATATTTTCTTTTATTGTTCTCATTGCTATTCATATACTCATTTCTGGAGTATATGAGGAAGCAGCATGTTCCAGTGGGATCAGCACCAGCGCAGCAGCAAGGACATGAAGATTCAGGTTTTAAGTCTGTGACTAACTTGCTATACAGTCTGGTACTTACCTTTGGTTTATGAACTTAACACTGTATTAAAAGTGTGCATCAGTAGAATTCTCTCTGATCTAAAGAAGTATTGAGCATTACTGTAAAAAATGAGATATGGTCAGGTGGGCTTGCCCATTTCCTTCACTAACCAGTATCCTTTGGCTGAAACCCTCTCACTTGCAGAGGTCTATGCCGCCCACTGAATCACTAGAAAAGTTATATCAGGCATAAACTGGTGGGTTAAGATGAAAGGAAGGAAATGGAAAAGTGCCAAAGACTTTAGGTTACCCTCCTTAGCACTGAACAGATCTGACAACCTCCTACCACACCAAGTAAGATGAGGGCTACGC
Source organism: Eurypyga helias (assembly GCF_000690775.1). Classification (NCBI taxonomy): domain Eukaryota; kingdom Metazoa; phylum Chordata; class Aves; order Eurypygiformes; family Eurypygidae; genus Eurypyga; species Eurypyga helias. The sequence continues at coordinate 50,105 of NW_010239204.1, forward strand.
GGAGCATCCCACTGGCCAGCCGTCAGTGATTGCTGCCTGGATGACCTCTGCTTTGAGGGTACTGCCTCTTCCCCTCTTCATGGTATTTCGATGACTATTTAAGTATAGCTGGGGTTAAGTGCTACTCAAAGGACTTTGGAGAGGAGCAGGAGAAAGGTCCTCAACAGCTATAGCTCAGGATTATAACATGTATCTGCCTAGCTCGAGGAGCACCAGTGGTATTTAACCTCTGTCCCAATAACGGAAAGAACAGCTCACGGTGGCAGCCAGAAACCGCACCTTTTCGCACAAGAAAGAAGCAGAGGAGGTATCAGGGTGTGAAAAGGAAGTGCAGGTGGAAACGTTGGTATTAGAGGGTACATTAAAATTTCCTTAAAGCAACTTTAATTAGAACATGAGTGCTGAACAAGTTAACAGGGCTCAGAGAAATAAAATGGCAGGTGAGTGGGAATTTTGCTGGGTCCATAAGGGAAAGCATGAGCAAACGTTCGTCTCTCTTAGATAATCAATTCTCTACATACGCACAGCCCGTAGTTTAAAATATGGAACATTGTTTTCATTAAGAACCACTGCTGAGTCTACTATGGAAACATATTTTGCAGGCTTCACCTGTGTTATGGATTTGCTCCATTCTGAAAATCGCATACTAAATTCTGCCTAGACTTGCAAATTAGAGTTTACGGAGCAAATGCATAAATAAGAACTTTTCATCTGTAATCTCTCTGACATGCAAGCTAAAGTCACTTTGAATCTCTGCATAATAAATGGGATTAAGCAACCCTACATATGGTTTTATCATGCCCGTTTACAAGAGCCCAGTGGGCAAATTCTTCTGATTGGCAATCTACCTTTTTCCCCTCTTCCTGCTTGAGAACTAGGTTTAATAGCTCACGCAAGTACCTGTCATTCTTCCAGTGAGTCAGCTACTTGACAAACAGTCTACACCGTGGAGGTACTCTCTGATGGGGTTCATGGGCTACCATTATGAGAATCATAGAATCACAGTATAATTTCGATTGGAAGGGACCTTTAAAGGTCATCTAGAGCAACCCCCCTGCAATGAGCAGGGACATCTTCAACTAGATGAGGTTGCTCAGAGCCCCGTCCAACCTGACATAGTAGCAAAGCTTTTGATTTCTGGAAAACAGGAGAAGGGCAAATGATACAGAAAAGGCAAAGCAGGTTAAACACCCAGTTAGAAAGAACTGAAAAGCACGAGCAAAAGGAGGGAGGATAGTCTTTCTGAGAGCACTGAATAAAGGCTTTTTTTCCCTGGACCTTGTTGAAGTGGTGCAACTGCAGACTCTCTTTGCTATCTACATTCCCCCTCAGTTCCTCATCTATATAAAATGGGAAATGTTTCCTTACTTCATGTGACGTATTGTGACCATGACAGGTAATCATACACAATGACAACCAGCACACATTGTGAACAGCTCAAACAGGTTTGAGGCCTCTCAGCACCATGTTTTTTTTGCCTCCTGTTGTTCCCCCACTCAATCTGTATGATGGAAATGTCACCAGGTGAGCATCACAGTTTTGCACCACAATTGAAGGAAGAGACAAGCACTCACCATATAAGGCCAGTAAAAAACTACTTGGGACAGTCCAAACTCTAGACGGAAGTCAGGAAATACAACGTCATGCTTAATATTGACACCACTTTGTTTTCTCAGTCTTCACCCCCACCCTCAAAGATGCTTTTCATCAGACGCACTGCTGATCAGCAGACCTCTCTTATGCTTTTCACCAAGCTGTAGGATCCCTGGCACAGCAGCAAGACCGATGCTCAAGGCCACAGGGTGAAAATACGCATGCTGATATTGTGTATCCAACCCCAACACAAGCGAGGGTTCAACTGATGATTCCTAACACAACACAGGTGAAAAAAAGACCAATTTGGATTCTTCATCCTGGTAAAACTGAAAATTTGACACTAACCACCACATCAAATGCCCAAGGTACTGGCGGCAAAGGCTTCGCCAGCTGCCAGCAGCTGAGCTTTCTGAAAGACTAGATCATAACTGCAAGGAAGGCATTTCCTCCCCAACTCTCCAAAATAGTGCTGACATTTGAAGCAAGCCCTATTTCACTCCCAAGAGGAACATCAAGTAAGTGTCCGATGGATATTGGTATTTGTATTTATTCTTCTATGTATGTGTGGCTTTTTCTTTTGCCTTATTCTTAAAAGAAGATAAAATTAAGTCTGAATCATATACAATCAAATTTTCAGAATCTTCCAAATAATTCAGCAGAAGACATCCCTTTCAATAGGCTACATACTTTTGCCCATGTAAAACAGCCCCTAGAATGTCTCAGGTAAGCCTGTGTTAAAAGTATGTGAGTGCATTTTCAATTATCCACAACAGTAGCATTTTACTGACAGATTGGAAAAACACGAAGTTAAAACTGTGAATTCCTATTTATGTCAGCTCATTGAAGACAGAGGAAAGATTTTAACACATTTCCACATTTCTTCTTCATTGGGAAAAGTAATTTAAGTCATGTGCATAATACCACTGACATTTCAGTATTTTAAAACTGTTCTCCACCAGTTCAGTAGTTTTGTTTGATATCTGTAAGACGACCAAATTGAATATCATCATATAATTTACCTTTTCTTTCACCTGTGATTTACTGCTCAAGTTCCCAAACAATAAATCTGAAAGCAAGGAGAAAGGGATACATCTGGCATGAAGTCTTCATCTGCACAACCACCTACAACTATCAAGACAGAACTGGCATTTCGAAAGTGATTAAAGTCTCACTGTAAGCAGACATGAGCCTCAAAGCTCAGACCCTGAAAGATTCTCCTTACACACAGAAATGCTGGACACTGGTCTTCTGCTGTACATACAATCACCGGAAATAGTCTGATTTTGTAAAGGGCTTGGGTATGTTCTTCATTCCTTTCTCCCTCTTTTCTCTCCTTTTTTTTTTTAAATAGGAACGGTGATGATTCTTACTTAACTCAGTAAAACATTTTGAGATCAATAGATGAAAAGGTTGATACATGCATTTAGAAATATTACTGACTACTTTGCAGCAGATACCAGTGTGCCTGAAAGCATGCCAAATGCCCCATTTCTTATTCTACAATTTAGAATGAGGCAGAGAATACTGCAAGGATCATGATTAAACTTTTAAATGTCACATCTACGGAACAGCAATATCAGTCAGTCATTGAGACAGTGTTATATGAACTTAGTTCACATCAGTGAATGAATTATACAACTCTATTGTTTCAATAGGATATGTACACCTCATAGCTACAGTCAATCACTGTATTTCTCATTTAAGGAGTGTGAAAAATAAACAGTCTTTATCTTTATTCACCTCCACTTTGGGGAAAAAAATTACATACTTTTTATATACTGAACAGCACAAGGTATTATCTCTATACACATCACCTCCTTGGGATTTCAGGCCTGTAAAAATCAATAACAATGGTGCCAGACTGAGTCTTGACCTATTTGCACCACAGGAACTGTCTCCTACAAACTCCATACAAGGTCAAGAAATGATGAGCTGCTAATTATGATGGAAAGACAAGTGATGAAAGACCATTTTGTTATATTCTAAGTTCTTCTTATTCCTTTTTTACTTCATTATAAATCTGTTTACCTAAGTTAATGCCTTCCTTATTATGCAGTACTGGTATTCAGGTTTGACAGACAAAACCATAGGATATAGTTTACCACATCCTATTTTCAGTATCACAGCATTTGTAAATATCAAAAATCAATCAAAAGAGAAGTCAACTGGCTTGATGTGCTCAGTCACAGATCAGAGCCCTTGTCTAATCTCTGGAAACAACCACAAAAATCTGTCTTAGAGCAAGGAAAAAGGGCATTGTTTAACTTTCTACACCTACCCATGCCACAGTAAACACTCACTTCCACAGCAGAGATGGGCTTGTTTCTACAGTCGTGCTCACTGACAGTCATCAGTAGTTGAAGCCGAATAATCAAAGAATTCAAATTGTCCTAAATCGATTCAAAGGTATTGTAACCCAGCCCTGCCTTTCTACAGCCACCATTGCTCATTCTTAGGCAGAGCTGGCCAGCTACAAGCCTTTTACCAGGAGTGCTTGTCTTTGCTCACACCACTACAACCTGACTCCAGATCGCTTACTTTTTTGCCTCACCAATAACAAATGAAAGAACATCCCACAGATAAATCAAACCCAACAAAGGCTGGCTCTCCTTTTGGAAAGGCTGTACTCTAAATACCTGCTGACACTTTAAAGAAATTAAATTCCTTTTCAAATGGGAAAAAAAACAGAAGAACCTCGATGATTTAAGCAACTTTTCCAAAGACTTAAATGTTGAAATGGAAAGTGATAAAAACACATCAGGAAGTTCTAGTCAGTTGGAACAGTACACACTCCCTTCTGAACAACCTTCAGGGAGCAAACATAAAATGCGTTAGTTGTGTCTGAAAACATAGCAAATTGTTTTCTTTCTTTTAAGTCCATTTGATGACAGTAACAAAACTCCATGGGATTCTTCTCAGATCTTCCTTGGGCAAAATCCACAAGCCTGTGTATCCACAGCTACTGTGCAACAGAAGAGGAACAGAAAATCTCTCTCTCTCATGGTGTCTTCCAGAAGTCAAATTCAGACTTTGATTTGGCGCAGGGGCATTTACATGTCAGGAGCAATTTCTCCTTCTATACATAAGATTAGCAGCAAGGAAAGTCTTAGAAGTTCAGACAAAAAGCCTGCCTGACCTTGAGATGTAAAGGTCACTCAAACTCTGCTGGACTGCAAAGCTTTAATCTTAAGATAGGGAGGGCCACAAATGGAACATAGTGCCAAAACCTGCTCTCAGACACTGTGAGGCTTGAGCAATTCCTTTTAGATTTCAGTGTAAAAGCAAAATTTGGAGCAGTGACCTTCAGCCTTCTTCTCCAGCCTCACATCATACCCCCTACGTGAAGGTGCCTCCCTGGAGCGCTATTAGCACTGCATAAGCAGAGCTCCCAGAGGCTCCCTGGGTTTCACCGTCGTCCCTTCCCTCCCCTCCCGCTGCTCTCTAATCGTGCTTTTAAAGAAAGGACACCAACAGCTAGCATGTTTCTGACTGAAGGCATAAATGCCTTCAAACTGCTGTTCGCTTTGTCTCGTCTTGTATTTTTAAAGCGTTGCATGAAGGGTTAAAATGCACAGACCTAACTAGTAATTGGAGCTATATGACTAAATTTCTGTGCTTGTTCCTAAGCAGTAATTTTTGTCTGACTGACAAGGTCCTTCTCTCTCTGAGTAGCAGGGTCACAGAAGCCATCAGCCAATTACCCTTTCCCAGTCCAATGACTGCCTTTTCACCTCTCCGACTGAAAAGACTTAACGGTGTTATTCACACTTCCACAAGTGTAAAGCTCTTCATGATCTTTATGGATAAAAGATATTCTTCAGATAAAAGCCGGAATCCTCATGATGTACTGCTTTCTTTTTGCCACACTTGCACTGCTCTATCGTAGCATAGGTGGACATACAAAGTCACCAGATGTCCATTTATTCTTATTTTTTTCTCAACTTCTTTTATTTCCAACTTCTGCGGTGGCCACATGGACTTGAATAATGGAGAGAAGGAAAAAAACACTCTAGTATACGCATGCCTGGCTCCATTCTCTTTATTGGAATTACACTAGGGCTGAATTTAGACACAAACGCTTTTCATGAGTTATACACTGAGTAGAGATGCCAAACAACACTGGCCCAAAGAGATTCCATTTACAAGCCACAGCTCATCACAGTAGCACTGTACATGGTTATGTTACATCTATAAAGTGTGGAACCTGAAATCAAATCGTTAGATGCAGGAAGCCAGAGCCCTTAAGCAAAGGGAGATAGGGGTAAGAGCCGAGTTATAGGTCATGCGTAATGAATGCCACTATTTATTGTGATACTGTGCACCTTAGTAAGTTTTCCGAAGTTATACCTTCAAAGCCTGATCACCAGGTCAGCTAATAAAATCCTCACTCCCAGTCAGGCTTCCTATGTGGTGGAAGACAATGGAGAGGATGGAGGTAATTAGTTAATTACAGACTGTATTCAATGGTGGAAAGGAGTTTTGTATTTAGCTGTTGCTACAAGCTATCACTGGCAGATCCAAATTGCTCGCAGAAGCTTGACAGTTCTCCTAAGTGTCATGAAAGGAAAATGTCCGTGACTTGTTCATATGAGAAGGTAAGTCTTGCTCTGCATAATCACCCTCCTCTTTGTTGCTTGCACACTGTTCTGGCATCACTGGTCTGAGCGGTATCCAGTACTTCAAACCGCTCTATACATACGGTTTCAATGACGTGGAATGGCTCTCTCATTTACATAAAGGTCAAAAGCAGAGGTGTGCAAAGCACTGCAAATACAGAGCTGACTTGGCGCTCTGTTTCTATTTTCGTTGAAAGACAAGAATCTTTCCAGACAGAAGCAATGTTGAGCACTTACTTGTCCTATGTTAAATCAACAATTTCTTCAGCAATAACAGACTAAGTTTAACCAAGTTGCAAGTCTACTGCCATCAGTAGAACTACCCCAGCACTGATTTTGACTCTGTTCACAGAGTAACTGGAATAATGGATTGGTATCTCAGGTTTAAAAAAAAGTTACTCTGTTCAAGCTTGCAATTCAGATTGTCTGTAAGAGGGCTAAGAAGCAAAATAGCCAGTCATGAAAGACATGCTATCCCAAAGTGTAAAGAAAACAGAGAGAATATTTATATGCACTCCTTTAGACACCCTTTGTCCAAATTTTGCCATGAGGCTGTATTTGACTTTTTATCAGTCAACTTGAACTGTGAGTTTTTTAGAGATTTATATGCATGAAAAGAGACCAGTAGAAGAAATACACTGCTCATTCTCTTTTGTCTAAACTGATAAGCAGTCTAACCTAAAGAAAGCACCCCCATCATCTGGTTGGATTTTGTGGGTTTTTTTTTTTAATTGAAAAACATGTCTACTACCAAAGACATTAGCAAAACTTTAAGTACAAACCCACTAAGATGTGAGTTCACACATTCTAGAGCTGGTAAGAAAATCCTGAGTCCATTGCTGAGTCCATCTTGTTGCTCAAAACCAAAAAGACTAATTCAACCATTTTTAAGTCTCCTGATTTACTAAGCTCTCTGGCACTGACCCAGAAAAGTACTTGTGTCCAAGTGAACTCTAGTTGGCGAGCAGTGCTGTCAATAGGTAATCAAACCTCAGCCCACGGCCAGACTGATGAATGCCTTATTGGTCACATTACTGTTAAATACATTGCATTTCCACCCTTTACTATCAGTTTGCTCCCCAGCATCACCACAAAAGATGAATGAAAGAGGAGGACAGAGAGTTCTTCTTGCTCCTGCTAAGGAGCATACTGAGAATATCGCTAATCAAAGCCACAGACATGCTTCTCATTCCTGCCCAGTATTAGCCAACCCGCAGATAATCAAATCAGTGAGATGTGACTTCCTCCACATCGGTGAGAAGCTCATCCTTAAGCAGGAGAAGTAGATTAGCAGGGAACTTTGCTACTCCTCTTCTTGTAAGCCTTGAGAGTTTATGCACACAGCAGGCAAGCTATTCCTCATCACAGGCATGCAAATGCCAGACATCAAAGAACACTTCTAACTGAATTCTCAGGATAATTAATTTTCACCAGGAAGTGTTTTAACCTTTTAATCCATCTAAGCTAATAGATAGTAATGGCCTTCATTACTGCAACATCAGAACAGCTCCCCATCTTCTAACATGTGAAGGCCTGTCACCACTTTTTGCGAGGCAAGGCAGTACTAACCACCCTCCTGCACAGAGGTGAAGCACCAGGCAAATGCCAACTGCATAAACTTTTCAATATCCTGCTTGAAACTGTGCCTGATAAGGCCAGTGTTTCTGGTGGACACTTTTCTCTCCCTAGAAGATGGTTCCACGTGTCTGAGGGGTAAGGTCCCACTGTTTATACTAGTCATGCCAGCATGTGCCCCTCAACATCAGCATCATCTGTGCAAAGCTCCGCAAGCAGCATTCCAACTTCATTCTGGCCCGACGAGGTGCTCATTTGTTCACTGCACAGACAGTGAAATGTGCTGTTCCTCCTCAAAACAGAGACTTCCTTCCACGGAAATAAACTTTGAAAGTTTAAAACTTCCATTTCCCACAAAACATTGTCTATCTTTTCACCACTTGGAAAGATGCTCATGCTGGCTCCAGGGAGCTGAGAAAAGCCAGAAAGGACCGTTAACCCCTCAGAGAGATCTCCCAATTTGTACAGCACTAAGTGTCAATAGCAGTCTGGCAGCATCCTCACAGCTCAAAATGGGCTTAAAGCAAAACTCCAGATCTAAGAAACCTTAATTCTCTTTGGCCTGATGAGTCAGTGTCTGGAATTCGAAACAGGATTCAAATCCTAGTTTACAAGTTTGGTGGTTGGTATAATGAAGCAAACCAGTGCTTCCGACCTGAATTTCCTGAGAGCCACAGTCCAAACCTCCCCGCTGAGCTGAGCAGCTCAGGTACAGCACGGATGTTGCAGGCAGTCATCGATCCCTTTTGTCAGAAGGAGACAAAAAATGTTTCCATAACACGAGGCAGCACTCAGCAGCAATCTGTTCTCTACAGCTTTTGCTTTCAAGAGCAGAAACATTCACTGGAGTAATTCAAAATTAGAAGTTGTAAAGGGTCAGGTGAAAAAAGACCACCCAGTATCACACCTCTAATTTCTTTAGTGAATCACAATGCATAAGGGGATTTCTGTTGTCTTCCAAGTCTGACAGCAGAGATTGGATTTATGCAAATTATAAGGTTAAAATAATTAGAGATAGGTCAAAGGTATAAATCAAACAACCAAAGCTGACATGTCTAAAATTCTGCATGCTAAACAATCAAGGTGTTTAAAGTCAAAACGTTTACTGGTGCTTATTTATATAGAGCAAAATTTAAAGAAGGATTTGCTAAACTACCCGGTTGTTGAAATCATTTTTTGTCTGTATATTTTACAGGTTTCACAAGGGAAGACAAAGTCCTGTTCTCATCTGTATTTCTGCATCACAATTAACATTTATGGGGTGGCAGATGAAAACTTCAGTCCCCTTCCCCATCTCGAATTTAAACACATCAAACAGGAATTATTTGGGAACAAAATGCTGCAGCAAGAGTGAAGTTGAAAAACAAATCCTCGCCAAGCACAAGTATATCTAATCCACTTCTGCAGGTGCTCTATTGCTTGGATTTTGTCACACTGTTGTGCCCAAAATGCCACATTCACAGCCTGCAACACGTAAAACAACAGTAGGAGTCAAGTTCTGCTCTTTGACACTGGTGCAAGTCTACAGACTGTGCCAAAAACCATGCAAGAAATGGTTTACAGCAGCTCTGCAAAACACCTCAGCCATGACCCAGCATTGCAGCCACAGAGTGGTGGAGAGGAGCGGGAAAGCCAAGTCCCGCTTTAGGCAGGTGAATAAAAAATTACAACTCTACTTTTTTTAAAAATTACAAGTGGTGTTCACTTTCTGTGGAAAAGTCACTGATTTCTGGAAGGCAAAAAGAAAAACAAACAGTTTTGTCTTGAAACCTGAAACACTTTTGTCCAAAGTGCCCTTTCATCAGAGTGCCCGGCCAGGACAGCTTCAGAATGGCTGGATCAGCCCTGCCTCAAACAAGGGATTCCAACACAACAGGAGAACGCCCAAACAGCTGTTTTTCGGGGAAAGCGGAGCACTGAATAGCTAATGTACAAATTCCAGGGAACTGCACAGCACAAGATGAAATTTTTCAGATGTGGACTCAGACATTTCATGAAAGAAAAAAGCTATTTTGTGGGTAGCTGTAGTGAAAAATCATTTGCTGCGGAGCAAACTTGATGATGACTTGCTTATATCTGGGTCCCTTGTTTTTTCATAATTGTTTGATCAATGTCCTACGAACAGACAGACAGAGTGGATGTAAGAAGACACATGCATTTCAACAATGCATTTGTGTCATCTGAAATTATACAGATCGTGGTCAATATGACATAATTAATATGCCTCTTGGTTAGCTTATGAGTAGAGATTCATGTAATATTAGATATTACATAGCATAAACCAGCTCCCTGCATGTTTCATGGTGAAATAAATTACCAAATATAACTCTATATTGACTTTTGCTAGCTAACACAGCAAATAAGTAAATAGATAAACACAGCTTTTAGCAGTCTGAATTTTTTGTCCCTGCATTTATTTAGGAAAACAAAGCCTGAGTTTACTTTATGACATGGGGTTTTTTTTGGCGCATGTGATGTTCTAAATATCAGGGAGAGATAATGTAGCATGGACAGGTAATGGGCTACATTTCCTACCAAAGACATAGTGCCTTTCTCAAAACACTGACGAAGTGGCACTCATGAGGTTTGCTCTCTTCCTTCTCACAGTATGGCAGAGTAATTTTACTCATACCTGGTCCATTTTGTTTCCCCAGTTCCATTTCTTTTTTTCCCCTCATTCATCTCTCCTCTACTTCTACTTAAAAAGTCACCTATTTGGCTCCACAGTTCATCAGAATATTCCCTCCTTCAGAGCCCCTTTAAAATAACATATTGTACATATTTACTACTCCTTATATTAAATTATCTTAAGACATTTTTTGTCTTACAGTTTTCGAGTGACCTCCAGTTTCCACTCTCTGATGATTTCTTCCCTGTGAGGGTGCCAGAGCCCTGAACAGGCTGCCCACAGAGGTGGTGGAGTCTCCTTCCCTGGAGACTTTCCAAAGCCCCTGGACTTGTTCCTGTGTGATCTGCTCTAGGGGATCCTGCTCTGGCAGGGGGGTTGGGCTAGATGATCTCTAGAGGTCCCATCCAACCCCTTCCACTCTGTGAGTCTGTGAATCACTTTCCCTATGACTAAAGTCCACTTAAGGCGATACGCACACATAGCAATTTAGGGAAATTACAGAATAATTCTCGTGGATACTCCATATGGGTGAGGGAGGGCTCATGCTGGAGCAATGTGATGGTGAGCTTGGTGAGCTGTGTTTATCACAAATATCATTTTCTTTTTCCTGACATTGTAGGAATCTGGTTAGAATTGAGCTGTGCAAATGGTTCACAGTGAATTATTTACTTGACTGATGTAATCGCTTTTTGTTTTAATTATTTGTGAACAATTACAATTTTCTCATTAATTATTTGAAATAATTTGATAAGTGATTTCATGGTCCACTCATGTGCATAAGCCAAGCTTAGTAAATACAAGCTTTCTGCTTGAAATAAACAACTCTAAGTACATTTGAGTCTTTTGGGCATTATTTTATAATTATAGCCATTATTCTAAGGCAGTAATGGTCCACTTAAAAGAAAATATTTCCAAAACATACAAATTAACTCGGTTCAGAGATTCTTGATCTATATTCAGTATAAAAATTAAGTATTTAATTTAGATATATAAAATTCATATAATTAAATTTAATTATATCCTGGAAAAATATATACATTAGTGATGAGGTAGAGGCACATCTGTTTGGAATAAATATTTTTCTTTTTCCCAGCCAAAGAAAGGCAGTTGAGAAAAAATATCTTATAAGATACTTCAGGGATGCCATTCTTAAAATATTAAAGGTCCTTTATTTACTATAGCAACATCCTTAGCGCACTATAATAAAAGCACTGTCTGTGCTTCCATTCTTTACCCTAACTTCAAAAATTTTATGTAGAGCGCTCATAAAAACGTACTGTGGTATAAAAGTTAGCTTGGAAATGAAACATAAGAGAGGGAAAATTTGCTTAAAAATCCTTTTTTTTACTATTTTGGTACTAAAAAACAGTTATTCAGAAAATATTTACAGATGTATAGAGACAGCTTGCACCTCCCTCCTGGAAAGAAAGGCCATTTTTGTTTCCTTGGTACCTTCACTCAACAGTTTCTCACTGATCTCTAAAGCGTAAGCTTTTAAACACGACTCAAATGGCATGAGTCAGATCCCTACAAAATATGTTAGCTTTTTTTTTTTTTAAAAAAAAAGAGATATTTGAGTCTTTAAAGATTTTCAAAACTTGACAGGACAAAACCCTGAGCAATCCTTGATCTGATGTTAGTCCTACTTGGGGGAAGAGGCTGAACCAGATGGCCCTCAAACTGCCTTCCAAACTATATTTTTCTAAGATGCTGCGATTTCCTAAACTCCAAGCTTCAATTCTGAATGTAAGCTTTTGCTTTTTTTTTTTCTTCAATGGAGGTAGCAGTATCTCTTTAATGAGAGAACTTAGCTGCCATTCTTCTTCTGTAAAAGTGCAATTTTGGTGGCAAGATTTCCACTGCTCCTATAATAAACTCATAATAAAGACTTGGTTTGTTGTTTTTTTAACTTAAATAGGCTGTAGACTACAAGTTTACCCAAGAACTAAAAGCATTGAGTAGTTTGATTGAAAGAATTAATAACTGTTATTTCCTGAATGGAGACATTTGATTTAGAAAGCTTGTAAAATACTCTGCTTTTCTGAGGCACCTAAAATCCAAGATTCTAAAAGCCTTTGCTGACATTTATTTTTCTCTTCAAATACATCTGTAAGAAGGGTAAGAAGTGAGGTTAAGAGAGACTCGAAGTACACCAGTGAGAGACTCCATGACATTTCCAACCTTCTATTCTTCTGCTCTAGCCACTAGAATTATTCCCACACTCAGGTTCAACACCTGCACTGGTATGATAAACCTTTGGAGCTCGGGCAGTCCATCAAGTTAATGACATGCATTTTAGACAGAGCTTTTAACTAAGCCACCAACACTATCAAGGAGTCTACAGATGCAACAATTCAGGCAGCTTTATAAGGTCCCTAAATGTATATTTACATGATAAATGGTAATAGACTCATCACACACCCATCCTGCACACAGAGAAAGCAACAGCACACCAGCCATTCCTAAGGTTCAGTGCAACTCCTCCATGTTCAGCAGTACTAGTTCCAGATGGGCCATTTTTGCCACTAAGCCAACCTTGATGCTGGGTCTGTGCCAATAAATCAGATCACTCCTAATGTTGTTCTACATTAGCATTGCATCGGAGCCAACTCTGTTTCCCAGGCAGTTCAGATCAGATCACCCTTAATGTCACTCTTCACTATCATGGGTTGCCCACAGCTTCGCTGGAGAACTGTCAAGGCGTAGATAAAACCCCAGCAAACACGTTACTAGATAAGATAAGGTGAAACAGCAGCACAGGCTTTGCCGCAGTGTTATTGTACCAAAAGGCAGTTCTCCTCTAAAGGAGTTACGCTTTGCTTGACTATTTAGTCTCCTGACAGTTTCTCAGTGAGATGCGAGTCCGAGTTCCTCAACAGCACACTAGGCTCACAGCTGCTGGTAGAGGCTAGATCTTTTGCCAGGCTGCTTCCTAAGAAGTGTCATGTGCCTGTAGAAGCCTTCTCGGGAGAATGAACCAAGCCTAGAGCCAATGTGATGGATGAGAGTATGTTTGCACTTTGGTTTCAATGAGGTCTTGAACTGGAAGAGCTGCTAGAATAGTCTTGAGCCTCAAAATGTTTTCATGCCACAAGGTAATTCATTGTAAAACACCCAAACCAACCTGGAATGACCAACTTAAATCGAGAATTTCAACTCAATCTTCCCTGTTTTCTTCCCTCCTTGACTTACTACAGTGTGTTTGCCTTCCTAATGGCCTCAGATATTTCACACATCGAGGATCTTGGACATTCAAACTCCGTTTGCAAACCTCTCTTGTGCAGGGCTTCACTTTTTAAGACATTCATTGGTTCTTTCTTACCTATTTGAAAGCCAACTCAACACTGTCTGCTCTAACACCATCTCAGAGAAATCTGGGGTACTCAAAGCAAGATAGTACCTCTATGAAACAGCGGTGTGTCTTGCAGAGATTCTAGAGGCAATAAACAGTCATGTCAGCGTGACTATATTCTTGTCAGTACCCACACTAATTTATTCAAGGCCCACATAAAAGTCTCTCCAGGCATCAAGACATGCTCATGAAGTTCTTTACATTTAAAGATGGAACTCATTTTTTTCATCTGCATAAATGATCATCTCAAGCAGAATGCATATACTGCACCTGAAATCCTCAAGGCAAAGACTAAAGCTAAATGTGCTTTCTGGAATACCAGCCGCCGTCTCTTGTCCACCCAGGTCAAAAATGGCAAGTATAGAACAAAACAGAAAATAAGGATTCTCCCCTTGATATCAGACAGCACGAGAGGGACTATTGAGTCACAACAGACTTAAAAGCAAAAAGAAACTATGAAAACATGCAGAATGGCTCTGTTTTCTTTCCAGCATGGTGCCCAATCAAAAAAAAAGGAGCTCTACACACCAGCTTACAATTCCATCTGACTAGCTACAACCAACCTAATGATTCAAAGACTAATTAGAACATTTACTTTACGGCCCATTTGCTGCAGTAACAATGAAACATTATCTAGATACAGTTCTTCCTGCAGAGGCCAGGAAGGATACACTGTTGACAGAATTTTAAATGAAAGGAAAAATGAAATTTGCATTAAACCTTCTCATAAGCAGATCAGCTTGCATTCATTCCTGTAAAGGCTCAGTACTCTAGTCCTGATCCAGCAAAATACTAAAGCACATCCCAAAGATTAAGTGTGAGTGGTCTCAGCATTTGCAGCTTCTACAGTGTTCACATTTTTAAAGTTAAGCACACACTTAAATGATTTCAGAACAGAACCTTGAATCTGCCTGTGACTCAAGCAGTTTGAATGGTATCCATTAGCATGTGTATTCAGAGAAGAAGGGAAAAAGAAGCTAATTGCATTGCAATTTATGTTCCTTCTTGCCTGTTGCATTGTTGATACAATTCCTTATCGTTACTAATTACCTGGAGAAAAGGGAAAACTTGTCTGACATAAACCTGTCAGTTCCTGTCATTGCTAAATTTTGTAAATGCTAGTGTTATGCAAACAGCCTCACTCTAAAATTCAGAAGATGCTGGGATATGTACATTTTAATAGCGGTTTTTAAACTAGATAATCAGCTTTAATAGTCCTTCCTTTCTGACTCCTGGATCACTAAAATATACACTGTACTAGAGGAGAGGTCTGGCACTCAAAACCAGACCCTGCTTCTGTATCTGTCATTCCCCAATGACTGCTTTTATTTATCTTTGGATCAGGTATACTCGTTAAACTCCCCAGATGATCTCTCTCCCGTTGCCATGGTGGAATAAACACACAGTACTGGCTGTATATTTTTTTCCTACATTTGGTTAGCCAAATGGCCCCAGTAACACTTGTGTTAGCACAGCTGAAGCAGTACTATGGCACGGGAACGGGAAGCTGGAGGGTTGAAGCCAGTATCTCCTTAAATCAGAGCTGCTGCTACGGAAGACAGCAAATGAAATCTTAGTACTAACCTTTAGAAAATAGTCAGACTGCAAATAAGAATAATTTTTATGGGCCAGACCCTGCTGTTTTTACTCATGTTGGAAGTCCTATTGCCATTAAATGTAACTGTATGTGTGAATTAAGAAAGCAGTATTTGGATTTTTATTTATGTAGTCTCCTGCGCAATAACCCTGGATGGAAATGCATTTGTTTATTTTTAAATGCACTCCAAGTTTTTCCGTTACCAGAGAGGCACTGCCTTCACACTGCTTTTCTGCAAAACAGATATACTGTCTTCCATAAACACACTGTCTTTCATTTCAACTCCTCATTACTACATCTTCAGATTTTCTAATCTACAATGCAAATGGGCAGGTTAGTGGTCATTACCCATAATGTTTCTCTATCTTCCTCAGCTTAATTTAAAACAGATACAATGATGTCTTGTGAATACATTCGTTTTCGATGTTCCAAATAGATTTTTAGTGGAGATACTTGTTCCAACTCCATTATTTTCCCTTTCACCCTAAATAAAGTTTTCCCAGATCACTGTCGCTACTGCAGAGAAATACATTTTCTACTTTGCCTTGAAAGAAATGTGAAAAAGGAAAATGCTGATGGCACGAGAAGCAATTTGAATCCCATGATAGAAAACATAGCCTTAGCAGACAATGCACAGTAATAAATAATACTATAGGAACACTTCTTCTTTTTTGGTTATCAGACAAGAAATGCAAGGTACACATTTTTAAACAAATAAATGTTTCCTTTTGCCCTTTTTTTGGTAGTAAAAGAAAGGTGGTAGGAGGCAAGAGAATAGATCTGAAAAATACATACCCTGTCTATCATTCAGCAGCTACAGAATTGGTTTTGTTTTTTAATAATGCGCATTGGTTCCATTTTTGTGCAGGCAACATATAAAGGATGGACAACAGATAGAGGTCAGGCACTATTACAACTAGTCATTTTCCTCAAGGTGTTTTGGTATCCTTTGCTGTTATTTCCATTGTCATTATCCTGTGCGCAGAATAGCAAAGGAAGCTGTATATCTTACTACTGTGAATGTGTTGGGCTGTTTGTTTTAGGCTTTGCTACGAGTAAATCAGATTTAGGAGGAGTGATTCACCAGGTACATATTCTTCCTTAAGTGTAATAGCACTATACAAGACTGTGGAGTTTCAGGGATGACAAAGCATACATTAAGTGTTATCCAAGAGGACAGTTCGTGTCCTGTGTGACCACCGGAGCTTATTACATTGCTCTTGATGTAACAGGATGAATTTAAAACTTTGAGAAGTGCTGCCTGGTGACTGGCAAACTACTTCTGACATGAAGCTGAAGGTTGCTGCTATTTAATGGCTCTTTGGTGACCTTTCAGAAGAGAAAGAATGGCCTTGATCCAAGTTATAGCACACAGACATCCATATCACTGCCACGAGCAGCTTCTACTCTGGAGGAGAATGAGTTCAATCATTACGGTGGGTAGGGATTTCCCAATTAGACCCCATCTTTCAGATTCGCTAATCACAGCTCAGCTGTATTTTCTCATTCCTTTTCTTGGTATTACAGCTCAGAATGTAAGCTCCATGGCTAATGATGTTTAGATGCACAGATGATGATAATGCACAGATCACTGGGCAATACTATTTTTCTCGTCTAATTTCTTATGCAAATGATCATAGACAAAAATCAGCTATTATTGCTTACGAGTATTATTGCCACCAAAGTACAACAGAAAGTGAACACAAACAAATAAATGGATGCCTCTGAAACAGTTTCACAGTTTGGCTTAATCAGGCCTTTTGAAAGGGTCCACATTACTGAAGCAACTTCATTGAGAGCTGATTTTTAAGTCACACCATTTCCATACTGCAGACAGGCCAGCTAAATGTCAATGGAGAGGAATAGTAAAAGAAGCTTACACTTGTGTTACAGACAGGAGATATCTTCTCTGGCTGTCATTGACTGCCATATGTGATATTACCTTTGTGGACCAGAATGCAGCCAGTGAACCTTTACCCACATAATCCACAGACGAGGAAGAATGTCCCATATCCCCGGATGATCTATTAACCGAAATGTTTGTTGTGTCTTCGGCGGTAAGAAAATTTCCTGTTTCCTCTTGAATTCTTGTGTGAGCTTTTGCAGCCCTTTTCCCAGACTCAGCTGGTACACGCTGTGCGATCCGATTGTCACCCTCCCCAGGTGGGGCTACATTTCCACAGTACATTAGGTAGGGACTTTAAAGCAGCTCTGTTCTGTATAACAGAAACTATGATTCCTATTAATATTTTTAATACATAGTTAACTGTAAAATACTGGAATATGCTGGCAGCTCATGTCTAATCACCACTGTAGCAACAAAATATGCTTTATTTTACAATGAGTATTACACACCAGATCTTTTTTTTCTAGTTACCACCATTTCCCACATCAGAAAGAGAATGAAATAGGCAAATTGAAGAAAAAAAAAATTATAACCAACAGAACGCAGCTCTCTTAAAGCTGAGATTATTTCTTTGAGCACAAAGTGGAAGGAATGCATAGGAGTGACACAACAGGAGAGGAGCTTACACAGCCTTTTTTTTATGGAGTCCATATCCAGTGTATATAGACTGGAAAATACGCAAAGGCATACAATGCAGGGAACTATGAACAGTCTGCTTAGAAAGCACTGGCTAGCAGTGGCCATTAGGTCATCTTATTAAAGATGAAAAACGGCTTGGCTTTGAAATAAAAGCCAGTTGCATCCTATTTCATATCTTGATGCAGTTGCAGGAGCACAGAAGCAAAACACAAAAGCCAAAGTACAACTATAAATACACAAGGAAACAGCAACATGAAAATACTTCCTACGTACGTCAGTAGTAAGTTGAAAGAGTGAAACAAATCAAGTAACAGAAATGTTTTGTGCTGTTTTGGTTCAAATCTAGACCCATTAGTGATTTACCTTTGTAATCAGAGTGGCCCGCAAGTGTCTAATGACTGAAAAAGGCAAACGTGGTGCTCCAAAGGGCATCGCGAGGAAATCCCAGGCTATTTGAAGTTGGGCTGACTCCTCCGTAATAATGAAAGCAATCAAAAACAATAAACAACCATAAAACAACAGGTTTCCTAAAAGTCGGCCCGCATTCTTTCTGGGACAGGTTAACAGGCTTCTGAGCTCAGGACTAGTTTTAGATTAACCTCAGAAAAGCTTTTTACACAATCTCTTCTGATATTGTCAAAAATGAGCTAAGGAGGTACAATCTCAATGAAGTTATTGCATTGCCAATAAAAACTTTTCCACAAAACTGTTGGTTTACTGCCAAAAGGAAACAATGCATTGAGTAAGGCTCCTACAAGAGCCTAAGCTGAGCTCAGTGCTATTCAGCATTTTTATGAATGGCTTTTGGAGGATGGAATAAAACACAGAGTAATTAAATTTGCAGATAAGCTCAAGCTGGAAGGATCCATGAGGACTGTGGAGGACAGCATCAAAACTCAAAACTTATCTAAACAAATTCAAGATACAAATAAGATACGATTCAGTGAAGACAGGGGCAATATACTGTATTTATGTAGAAACCATCAGTTGCACAAATACAAAACAGGGAACACCTAATTATAGGACAATTAATTAGGAAAAATATGAGAAGGCTAAAGGATTACAAACAGAACAGCAGACTATTTTTTCTAATACAAGTACTGTCATACTGGGATGTACAATGAAGATGTCACACACAGGACATATGAAGTAGCCCACAGCAGGCTACAGCCTGAGGCTGTAGTATGGAGTTTAATACATCAAGCATCAAGAGAGATATGAGTTAGGTAGACAGATGAGAGCAGCAAGAGGGATCAAATTTTAGAAAACACATTCTGTGAGGAAACGTTGAGAGAATTGGGTTTGTTTAACTCAGCCAAGACTCAAGGAGACATAGCAACAGTCTTCAAATAACAGTTTTGTGAGAAGTTACTCTTACTACCTGCTCTGCTAATATGTTTAAACTGCAGCCAGAAGTATTTAAGGGCAACTTAAACAAACATTAGTCAGGAATGACTCGGCATAATTAAGCCCATCTTGAGTGGGCTGAGGGATCTCTCAGAGTCCCTTCCAATTCTATCTGCTGTCCTTGTCTTAATTCTAAAACCTCCATTAAAAGCATGTTTGTTCTGCCCATGAGAATCTAAGAAAAATAGATTAGAATCAATTAGTAACAAAGAAGATCACTATGGTTATTTATCTTTAAATCTATATTAAAGGGTAAAACTTTACAGAGTTCTTATAGGTGAACTTCAGAAAATACCAAATTACCCTTAGATCACCCCAAATCAGCCGTCAATTTTTAGTCTAAACAATGTACAGAGACCTAAAAAAGGAAATTATTGCAATGACTGCAGTTGTGCAACTAAAGCAATGACAAGTTTGAGGGAGTGAATGACAGATTCTAGATATTCAGATCATTTTATTATCGTCTACCTGCCCATTTTAACAGTCTACACAAAATACCAAAGGTACTTTAAGGAGGGAACTTAGACCAGTGTTTGTCCAGATAAAGTATTAACAAAACAGATGGCACTGATATTAAAGGTAGATAAATGAGAGTGCTTCGCATAATGAAACATAATTAACGTGCTAAGGTGTTCATGACAGGATCCATGATACCATATATAAGGTAGAAGTGAGCGGTAGTTTGAATTCTTTGGATGTAGGATGCTGGAAAGCTGGACAGAATCACATGCTCTTTGGCCACCTCTACAAAGAGCGTTGCATTCAGAACACTCAGGGCTCATTACGACATAGTCAGCAGCTGGACAAGGTACAATTTTAAGTCTGGTCCTGAAAAGCAGGGTCAGACACCCAACCTTGAGTGGCCAGCAGCGGCTCCTGGGTGACCAACTGCACCTTGGGGTGCTAAGAGCCCTGGAAAATTCAGAGTGGCCACACACCAATGCAGCAGCCACTGGGAAGCAGCCAGGTCTGCAAATCTTAACCTAAGAATCTTTCTCTCAGCAAAGCATTAAGAATGAAAACAGTCGGTTAGCTCAGCAGTGTTCAGTTTGCTTTAGTCATTATTTGAGTCTGCTGCTTTCAGCTGCACTTAAGTAAAGTTAACTGAAGCATCCCTTTCACTTCATTTTATGGCAGACAAAATGGGAAGACTCACCTCGCTCTCATTCATCTATTATGTTGTCCCATATTAATTTCCCCTTAGCACTGTCTTAAATATCCTCATGTTTACTTCGCCAGGAATTGTTTTTCTATTTCTTCATCAGTTTAGTTGCTCTCCTTAGAACCTTTTGTATTATTTCATATGCCTTCTGAGATGGGATGACTGAGATTGAACACTTTAATACAGGCAAAGGTGTACTATAAATTCCTGTAATGATACTCGTTTTGTCTTAATACAATCTAACATCTCAATTTCTTTCTAGGCTGCACTGAACTGCAGCCTTCTCTATGCTGTTCCCTGCAATGACCAAGTATTTTTCTCGGAGTTGTTACAGCTAATTTAGAATCTATCAGGTAGTATGATTAGTTCCAATTGTCCCTTCAGAATCAGTTACCATCAGCTGTCTACCCTGAAGCTCACCTGTCATTTATTACCGAATGCTCGATCACCATTTGATCCTGCTGCATTCTTTTATCTTCTCCTTGCTAACAAACTCCATGTAATTTTATCTTACCAACAAAAAAAATAAGTACTATTTATTCCCTTTCCCAATAATTTTCACAAGTTCCCGTATGGGTCCTTACATTACTCAACTACTAATCTTTTTGTCAAGTCGTTATTTTTTACCTTCTTAGAGCTCCCTAATCCACAAGAGAACTTTCTTCTTAGGCTGAGATCATTTTTTTAGAGTGGCTTTATCCACATAAACTGTATTTACTATTGTAACTACAAGATTTCCTCTCTTCAAGTAATAACAGAATTCTAATAGGCTGCAGAGATAATATTTTCCTTAACAGGAATTATTTTGATTCATTCCTTGATAACAGTTTTATCAAAATGTTTCATAAAACTCCACACCAGCATGATGTCTACATTTCTTGAAGGTACTAGTCACAAGGCTGAGATTCACTTCCTCAAACCATTCGTACTCCCTACATCTTCCACTCTTCCCTTTATCTATTTGCTTTATCTTTATGCTTGCCTTTCACTTAGATTTTCAACTATTTGAGCATGGCTTTTACTCTCTTTTATATTTGGACAGTGCATATCACAGTAGGACTGGAGCCCACACATACAAGAAGTACCTTAAAAAGACAATAGCAACTTATTGCATGGAAAACATTTCAAATAAGTGAATTACTGCTTATCAAGTGCTAACAGACATTTCTATCTCTTCTGCTCAGGTACTTCCCTGCTCAGTTCTGCTACTAATAAAAATAATTCTTTTCTTTCCCAGTGATTTTCTAACATCAACACCACACCGATCCAAAAGAATGCTATTCTTAGATTAACTCTACTGGATATACAAGAAATTAATCTGGAGACCTCTGCCTATGCAGTTACCATCCTTAGACTTAAGATGGTATCAATTCAGACAATGATTTTTCTTATCTCCACTTTGGAGTAAGTTTTCTCCTTTTTCCAAGAAGTAATTCAGTATAAAAAGTTGGAAAATTCCATCATCTTAGTATATGCCTCTCTACTGTCAAAAAAAAAAAAAAAAAGTGAACTGCTTGTCTGCAGAAGTAAATGATGCTCTAAATATTTTTACGGAATAAAATGCTACATACACACATTAGCAAAGAACCTCAGCTGATCAGTTACTGACATTCAACACTCACAGGGACTGCGCATGGCCACAGAGCTACCTCAGACCACTCTGTTCCACAGGAGGACAACCAGGACAATTAGTTCACAAAATTACTATTTAGCGGTAAATTACCAACTATGGTAGATTCACACAATTCCCTGTGTGACTATGTTGTAGTAGTAGGAAGAGGAAAGAACGCAACGGAGCTGATGGCTTGGGCATACTTGGAAGATGAGAGGGAAATTCCACAACTTGATTTGTCAAAGGCAGGAGTATGATGTCAAAGACCAGCAAATTAAGAGGGACATCTCACAGGAGGAGAGGCTGGAGGTCACCTTGCTGACAGAGGAGAGATACCAGGAGTTTTCAGAGAAGCTGGATCTTCCTCAGGTTCAGGGAATGGGTATGACTAAAGGAAAAGCCTTTACAAAGCTATAGCTACATATGTCATCACTTGTAAAGCTGCTTTCATTTATGTGAACACTATGCTTTAAAGAAACTGTGCGGTTATTGTTCTCAGAGAAAGCAGAACCACAAGGCCTGAGATTAAGACAGATTACCTGTCTACACTCCAGACAAGTGAAAACTGTGTGTTTCTTCCTTAAGAAAATTGGTAGATAGGGGCTACCTCAGAGAATGGTAGATTAGAGACAGGATTCAACAACATGGTAACTCTCATAAGAAAGAATAGTCATTTTGCCAGTACCTGCTTTGTCCTGTAAGTGCAGATCCAAGCCGTTTTACCAAATTCCATTTGTCTATCATCAACACAGCCTTTTGGTAACTTCCCTGCCAAACTCAGGAAGACTTCAGCAGAAGGCAGCCTCAACATCCTCTCCACCTTAACAAGGGGTCTGAGTTCACGCTTGTGTAAGCCATGCGGCCTGGAAAGGGCTAAGCACTTTGCAGACCAAGCCAGCAGCTATCCAAAATTTTATCTTCCTAAACACTCTCTGGATTAATTAGGAATGTCCAGAAATATTCTCTCTGTATAAAGGCTACACTGGAAATAGAAACAGCAAATATGATTCCTAGAACTCCAATAGTTTAAAATTCTTTGCTTCCTAGTGCAGCCATAGCTTTAGATGCTATTCCATGGTTCCATGAACAAAATACCCACCGTCAGAGCCAGCAGCCAGCTTCCCTCATGGGAGACTGGAGGCTTGTAGTGAAGCTGACTGTTATCACCTCGGGAGCAGACAAGGAACTCCGCTCAGCAGTGACAGTTATGAAACCTATTGTTCCGTCTACAGGCTGGATCAGTGCCAAGATGAATCACTCTACTTTTCATCTCTCGGTGTCTACAGACCTTTTAAGTTTTATACATCAGGCGAGTGTGGAAGGAAAAAAAAATAGCACTGAAGAAAAATGAAACAACGTCTAATGAAATGAGACCGTCTCAGGACGGTAAGAGGATCCAGTAAGTACAACATTCGCTGTAATCTTAAACTCTAGACCACTCTTACCAACATGCTTGTTACAAAATGTGGGAATAAGTGGGTTTAAATAAAGGGAGACATTGGGATCATATGTCTACCAAAGATCCCTAAAAGTTTTGAGCACACTGGTTTCTTGTAAGAATGTCAGTCTTAAATAAATCTAAGAAAATTAGCCCAAACAAGCAAAAAAGACCAAAGATAAAAACATAAATCTTTGTATCAATCAACATATGGCTGATTTACAGATTATTATACCATAAACACTAGCATCTAGTTCTAGAAATGACCCTGAGAGATTGTCAAGCCACACCCATTCCTATACGATACCAATGTTTAACACTTAGCATTAACAGGGCCAGAAAAACCTAGTCATTGTTTATGAAAACACAAGTGTTTACACAAGTCTTTCACATACTTTTCAAAATATATTGTACTTCAACATCTGATGAAATTTCATATTCTCCTGCACATAAAACTAACAGGAAATGGGCAATAACAGCTTAACAAGGTAAACATTTATGAAGTCTCCACTAAATAAAACTTACAACTCATAATGCATGTAAAACCAAAAGGTCTCAAATAATTTCAATACCATCTTCCTTTTAAATGAAGGATAAGTGTCTGCCAGCTCTGTTCTTACATGTATTGTTTGTTTCACAAAAGGGCAAGTTAAAAGACATCTGGAAATGCTGATGAGATGCCAGAGTCAAAACTGATGTGGCATTTTCTTTCTAAGCTTCTCTTTTCAGAAATAGCAGCTTTGAACTTCACCTTCTGGGGAAAATTGCTCATGCTTATTCTCAACATAGATATAAATGATGCTTGAGGGGAAATTTCATGAAAAGCCATGACCATATGTTTTAGTTAGCAAGTGTAGGAAGTGTACCAGGCACTTAGCAATGTATTCATCAGGCCAGTGATCGAAGCTTACTTCCTCTCTCATCTATACCGACACCCAAGGCAGGAAGAGAACCCCAAATGCAGTTTACAGTCCCCCCTCAAGACACGACAGTAGATTTTCAAGCCAATGACATAACCCTGAAATGACATACACGCTGTGTATTATCAATAAATCTGAGGCTGAGCCTAGGCTGCAGTCTGCACTTGACACACAGCACGCACATAGTTTGTCTCAGCTGGACAGAGGAAGATCAAACAGGATCTTACACTGAAGCCCTGAAAGAGATATCCACAGCTCACCTTACTGCTTATCAATTTAAATAGCAGTAATATTCACCTTCTATGCAGAGCTTTCACCAGTAGATTTCAATACATTTTCCAATGAAAATCTACGATGATTTTACCATTTTACGGTTGTGAAATCTGAAGTAAAGGATGGTAAAGCGCTCTGTCAAGATTCACCCAAAAAGCAATGGACTGAAGGAAGGGTGCATTAAGTCTGGCACACAGAAAGTGTGAAGGGGAGAACACTACAGACGCAGGTTGTGGAAAAGAGGTGCTAAAGGAACACAAGACCCTGGAAGAGCAAAGGAAACATAAAGATGAGCGTAGACACAAGGATCATGCGTAAGCAGAAGCTTAGCAGGGAGAACAGGAGCAGTGCAGTAGATCTGAGAAGATGCAAAAGGAATTATCAGAGCCAGTGTAAAGGGGTGGCAAGAGGGGTGTGGGAAAGAAAAATGTGAAAAGCAGCTCTGGTCCTGAAAGGCCAGAGAAGAAGAGGCTGCAGCAGCCCAGATAAAACCAATGACACGTGTCAGCAAAAGAGGGTTGAAGTTGTGCTCAGGTGGTTTCTGACCTGTGTGACTCAAGGCGGTGGGGCTTTTTTAACTGCAAGCTGACACTGATGCTGCTATCCACACTGAGGCTCTTGTGAGTGTGAAACAAAGGAGTCGATTTGCTTTTCATGTTTCTCTTCTGCTCTAGTTAGATTTTTCTCCAGGGCAGTTTTCTCTTTTGCGCTGATTTATTCTCTCTCCCATCACGTTTTTTCCCCTATGCTGCTCTTTAGTATCAAGTCCAATGTTCCTTCTCAGATTCTGAGAGTCCCTCCCTCCCTGGACACTACAAGGTTTTTTCATTTAAATTGATTTAAGCTTTAGTTTTGCAGTAAGAGATTTTTCTTCTCTTCTGCATCCTTATGACCAACACTTCTGCCCTTTACCTCAATCAACATGATAATGGCATTTGTGCTGCTACGCACAAACCATCTAGCCTTTATGTCAGAATATTTTGTGGAGAAAAACAGCTACACAGAATTCATCTGTTTTAGATGCAAAAATATTGGGAAATTTTCTCTTACTCTCTATCACTGAGCATGCCTGTGCATTTCATACACCGATCTATATCAGTTCAGAAATGAACACAGTATGAGAGTAATGCCCTTGCACAGAAGCAGTTTTATTCATATTTGGCCATTTATTCACTGCTGCAAAGCAATAGGTAGGTGTAAGATCCTGTAATCGCAGTTGCAGTGGTGGAGCACGGTAACTTACCTGTATAAGCCTGTGAGCTTGTACACAGGTGGTACACACCTTCAGTCGGTGCAAAATCACCCAAATTTTAGACATTAATATTATGTATAAACACAAGTCCAAAACTCAGAATCATCTATGATTCAGAATTAGCAAAATTCTGTCCTGCTTGCCTGAACCTACAAACATTTGCTTTCCCCCAGTCGCCTCTGGAGGCTATGAAATACGACCTTCACCATTTTGTCCTTCTCTCTCCTGTCCATGTGCAGATAACCAAAAGATTGTAGAGTGATGGTGCTAAGTGCATTTAATGCACATGGCACATTTAATGTGTTGCCGTGTATGAGGGCTCTGCTGACTGCCCAGCCTGGGTGTCTCAGGATGTGACAGTGAGTGTCTCCTCTTACCTGTCAAACGTTTAAGGTGCTTCTGAAATCAGCTATTCTGAGCCACAGATCTCGGGTTCTCTTCCATGCACCCATCAAGAATCAGAAGCCAAAACCAGTAAGATGCTTTGTTTTCAGAGTGTTTAATATTTCTGATCTATCCTATTTTTAGAAGCTCAGCCTGACTGGAATTTAGGAATAAAATCATAAAAGTTAAGCATTGCTAGTATGTGTAAAACAGAGTGATCTTCAGAACATGCTCTTTCTTCTGATATTTGTTAAGCATTATTGATATTTTTCTGATTAGTATCTCCTGAGACTTTCTCAGTTTCTCTAAAAGTGTCTTCATCCTGCACGTGTATGAGCATTAGGTAATTCATCTCACTACTTGCTTTTCAGTGTCACAGAGTATTTTTTCTAATGACGATCCACATATCCCACATTTTTTAATTTGTTTTGGTCACAAACAAATTAAAGCTATTGTAAACTGATACTGATAGTCTCTGCAGTGCAATTTTACAAACAGCTTTTCTTCGGGGGAAAAAAATAATAGGAAAATCTTTACACCCTTCTACGACAGTTTCATGGATTGAAAGTCACTGAGAACTCTGTTAAGTATGGCTGTCACCAGACACAGGGACAGCTGAGAAACACACTGACACTAAAACATTTTTGCATGTAAATCCTTGAGTAAGTGCTTGAAGAACCGTGAGTCCCCATCAAGATCCTATACTAAAAGCCTGGGCTTGGATTTGGAAGTAAGCTTCATGGCTGAAAGAAACGCCAAGCAGAGTTCTGTTCCTGGCTGCATAGCAGAGTCCTTAAGGGACTTTGGGCAATCTACATACAACCACATTTTCACCAATCAAGTAAATAGTCACTTTAATGTTCATATTTAACTTGAAACATCCTGTATCTGTTTCTCACATGACTGCCATTCCT
>NW_010239204.1:77386-83836 GCF_000690775.1 Eurypyga helias
CTCCAGGGGTGCTACACTGCATCTCAGGTTACCTGCTTCACTAGTGAAATCTCTGAAAATCTTTCGGCATCATCCTTTGTATCACCTGCCTTACAACTTTCTCCGAATGGTGAGTTGAGGAGTCAGTATTTAATGTTGGTGAAGTACAAAGGTCTTAGAGCGGAGCTTTTTCTATAAAGGAAAAATATTATTCCAACCCTGGGAAAGGGTGCTACACTGCATCTCAGGTTACCTGCTTCACTAGTGAAATCTCTGAAAATCTTTCGGCATCATCCTTTGTATCACCTGCCTTACAACTTTCTCCGAATGGTGAGTTGAGGAGTCAGTATTTAATGTTGGTGAAGTACAAAGGTCTTAGAGCGGAGCTTTTTCTATAAAGGAAAAATATTATTCCAACCCTGGGAAAATTATTCCTTCTACTATATGATAAAAACTAAGTCAATAAATTACAGGAAATAAAAAATAAAAACAAAACCAAGGTAACAACATTATTCAGGAGCCAGCCGCACATAAAGCCTAGGACAGTTTCACTTAGACATCATTCACATCTCCTGGGACTGCTTCTCGTTACTGCAGGCGTTCTGAGGAGCCATCTCCAAGTAAAAATGTTACCTTCCTTACTCCAGAGACTCTACATCCAGGAGGTATACGTTTTAAGAAAGTCAATAATCTCTTCTCACACAGCTCGTGCTATCAAACTCTTTTCTGGATGAGAAAGCTAACAGTAGTCCTTGTAAAATGTGGACATAAGGTGAAAAACCAAATCAGAGGAAGTACAGGCTCAAATATGTAATATTTTAAGAATTCTATCAATATGGCTGACCGATTAGAGAGGAATATAAACCAATCAATTCCTACATATAGGCATTTTGATTTGCAAAGAATCACAACATCAAAATCAGATCTTGCTTAACTTGACTGTTGAAACAGTCCATTCTGGGTTTTTTTTCTTCTCAAAAGTCCTTGGGCTCCTTTTACATGAAGCATTTTGGATCAAAAAAAAAAATTAAGGTTTAGACAAATGTTTTCACAATACCTGGATCTTCTGAGCTCCCCAGATATAAAAAGAAATTAAACAAAACACAGCACAGTTTGAGCTTAAATAATTAAATTAAATCTTTGACTTATATTGTGAAGAAATACCAATACTTCTGGCAAGCACATATGACAAAATCAAGAACTTTTTAAAATTCATATGAAGAAAATAATATCAAGGCATGGCCAAAAAATGTCAGTTGCAATTTCTTATATCAAGTCCTCAAGAATGGGCATCCAATATATATGCCTAAAGGTAATGAGCAGGAACGAATAACACAACTTCTAAAACACTGCTTTGCCTTTACAGCTGTTCCTATATTCTCTTTTCATCAGCACCACACATTTCTGACATACACATAAATAACCATTAAAGAAGCTTAATAAATGGTGCAGCATGGACTGCTTTCTCTTGTGCATATTTCGCTACCAACTCGCCAAAGGCAGATCAGAAATTAAGCTTTACTTATATAATGATTTAATATAAGTGCAAGTAATGGAAGATTGCCAGCTACATCTGCTCGTTAACAGGCTGAAACACCCTCTGTTGGCTATCATTTCCTATTCTTTCAAGAAATCCCAGGAGGTAATTCTTAGTGTGTTTGTTTTCTACATCATTTGTATGTCTCCCTCCATTATAAAACCATTGTGCAATATGCATGGATGTTTGCCATATATTATTACCAGTATTTCCAGACCTTGTTTTCCAACTTACTGAAGTCATTAGTGAATCTCAGAATAATACACACAAGAACACACTTCTTCAGTTGTACATTTCTAAAAAATAGGAAGAGCCTGGATTTAATAAAACTAGGCAATGAAGGCTTGTCTTCTCAGGGCTGTGAGGATCAAGAAAAGAGCATTGTTCTAGTATTGAAAACAATATTTTTAATGAAAGAGCTTATACGCAGGTCTAAAAATGAATCTATATAGAGGACTCACAATAAGGATATGTCTCTCAGACTCTGCAGTGCATAACAAAGCATGAGGAGGGTGATGTACATTGTAACACTGTGCAAACCCAAGACACCCAAAATCACTCCATTATCAAATCGGTTCAGCTGACACTCACATTTGAAACAAATCCCATTCAAAAATAATTCACATTTTTAAAAAAGGATTTTTTTTAGTTAACTCTGTCTTTAGGTCCCTTCTTTAGACATTAAGATCCTGTATTTACTGTAAATTAATTTAATACAAAAAATCTTAAAAGAAAAAGGTGTTCAGAATGATGCTTTTTCAGAATTAATACTTAGCTCTAAGACTAAAAGAACTCACATTATGACTGCCAAAATCCTAAAAAAAAAATTTTTTCAAGTCTTCAAATACTGTGCCATGGATTTAAATACATTAAAGGAAGATTCCCCTTCAGATCCATAGCATCATATTCCAGTCATCCAGGGATATCCGAAAATTTACATCTGTAGTACTTCCAAAACTGGTTACTTAAATGGCATTTTAGATAATACACACCAACTGTTCGGAATTACCTGTCTACATCGGTGTCACATCAAACTGTTCTTTCTTCCTACATCAAGATTTTGTGGCTCTAAATGGGAATCATTAGCAATTTCCAACATTCACACTTTTAGTCATGTGCTGCTATTCACCATTTAAGCTAATGAATAAATAACAGGTATTTTCCCTATTTTTGTCCAATTCAATTTTACTTCAGTTGGTCCTCAGCTGTTCTTTCAGTTCCACTGAGAGGGATCAGAGAGGCACTAAGAAGCCAGAATCCCACATGTGCCAACTACATGGCAGAACTTCACATTTTATTTATTCTTTCAGCTGTAAATTCTCTTTCCTAGGGACGTACACCAGCTACTGCCCCAAAGAGATTGGGAAGGAACATACTTCATAATAGTCTATCACAGGGCACTTCCTTGGGAAGTATCTGTAGCCTGTGTATACCTCCCAGCTTCCCAAATCCCAGCAGACGTATGTAACCTGATTCTCTCCAGCCCACCAAGAGCGACTCTGATGGGGGTACCAGTGTATTTGCTTCCTTGGCCTGCTGGAGAGACCAACCATGACAAAATAGAAATACAAGAGATGGGAGGGAAAAGCATCACGTAACCGTGGCACTGCAGGTGCTGCATCCCATTCACAGTGCAGCCAGCCAGGGCGACCATGCGGAGACGGGCATTGCCACCATCAGAGACGTGTCCCCCAAAGTGTAACTGCTCATTACCAAGCACTCGCAGCAGGTGTACCGGAGGTGCAGTAGGTGACCTACTTACAGATTCTCTAAGTGACAGATAAGGTCTGCTGTTCTTGAGGAGGTGAGGTTTTCTGGGCCCTTGTGACTCAACAGCCACGTGCCTACAAAAGCATGTGGACAAGGTACCTTGTTACTCAAGGCACGCTTTGTTCACTCCTCATAAAACTCACTCGCCAGAATATTCCTCCCACTTGCACAAAGCTGGAGAACAAAATACATTTATCACACAATTGCTTTTCCCATGCAAAAGGCTGATATTCACCAGAGGTGCTTTAAGCATAGCATTCACCCATCTTGTACATGCAGGAACTCCTTGTCCAGAGAATGTTAATGTTCCTTTCAAAGGCTTCTTAGGAAGAGGCCTTCAGCCACCTAAGCTATAGCTGTCTGTATCTGCCATCTAAACTCAGCAATCAAATGTCTAATAAATCTCTATTCCCTTCTACAGAAACCAAAATAATCCCTGTGAGAACTGGAAAAAACTCTTCAAACTGGAGAGGCAAAACCAATCAGAATTAGGGAAAACCGCCATCAGAGAGGGAACAGAACGCTAGAAAAAATCCTTGTCCTGCAGCCCGTGAGAGGGAACCTCTTCCTTGTTCTGTTAATTAAAAGACCTGCTAGTGTTGCAAGTTATATACCTATGCCTCTAGCCAAGATTAATCAGGCCATTTTGTGTTACATCCAGGTTCTATGATTAGAATGAATATTTTCAGATGCTACCGGGACCTTCCTTCCACGAATTCAGGTCTAAGCTGAACTGACTTCTACAGGTGCAGCTACTAACTACTGCAGCTGAATGCTCCCCACTTAGAGGTAGACTTGGCAGTGTTAGGTTAACAGTCGAACTTGATCTTAGAGGTATTTTCCAACCTAAAAGATTCTATGATTCTATTTAGGAGAATCCCAGCTTGAGACTGTATAGCTTTTGATGCTATTTAGCCATGTCCAGTCTTTCAGTTTTAGAAAGCATTATGATGATGGCTGTGACAAGACATCTTTGTCATCTAGGAGTTTACAGACCTCCTCCCTGCCTTTCCATCTGGCTTTTGGGTTGCCTTGTAGAATATCAGAGAAGTGTAGTCTCTTTGCCAAGTCCCTATAGTCATGAACACAGGAAAGTGCTGTTCATCTTATCAGCACCCTGTACTGGTGGTGATACTGAATTATTTGGATACTGATTTTTTTTTAATTCATCTTCTTGTTTGCGGAACATCTTATGGCTAAGTCTTAATATTTAAACTCCACACAACACTACAAGTCACAAAAGAACTTGTAACATAAGTATCAGTTGCAAACTTTACTTACATACCCCTAGTTACATAGCTATGTACAGAAGCTAGCAACAGGCAAAAAAATCTTTTACCTGTGCTTGGAACAGAAAATAATTTAAACCACTGGGAAATTTAGCTTTTTAGACGTCATGGAAAATGTATGAGGTGTTATAATCTAAATGGCTACTAATAAATTATACAGGCACCTAGGAAACCCATGAGATCACCACAAATGTTAAGGGATTTTGCATCCAAATTAATTCCTAGGATTTAAGTTGTAGGTTGGATCCCAAATAGGAAAGAATATTTTGAGTATAAAGAGAAGTATGTCCTTTTCCTGGACAACTAACCTCCCAAGACATTTAGGACCAAAATCTTGTGAGAACACTACATTAGAATTACACTTCATGTTAAGCCACAGCCTTTATGTTCATCCTCAAATCTTACTGCTCTGCTCCTAACCCTAATCTGGATCTAAATTTTCACAATAGACATTAAGGGATAGGCTGCTCTATCCCTGTTGAATATTGTATTTTTGAATACTTTATAGGATTTTGTTTTAGTCTTCCAATTACAGAAACTATGAAAACATGCACATTCGATAGCTACTTTTAAAGCCATATCTTCCACAAAGTGTTACTCAATACAATAAAGATCAGACAAAACACACCTAAGAGATACCATAAAGCATTTTCATAGAAGGTCATCCTTTGGCACCTTCCTGAATTGGAATGAAACCAACTTCCCCTTGCTGTTTTCACTAAACTTGTCACACGATCAGTTTTCTCCTAAAGCAATTCACAGATGGATCGTTCGATCAGCTGCTTTCATGCAGTACAGAAAGATTTACCTTCTCTCTCCATTCTGTGCTACAGCACGAGCTGCAGAGGTGGCACACCACCATCTCTGACCTGCACCAGCATCCTCCAGACCAGAGGCACTGCAAACCGGTGGCATCGCTGGCTAGCTGCAAAGCTGGGGTGTGGGAGAACATGATTCAGAAACCAAGCCTTTCTTTCTCTAGTGTTGGTCAGAGCAAGAAAAGCTTTCAAACACCAAAATCTAAGTGCCCTCCCTACTACAAGATAGTAATTTTTTCTTAGAATAGATTTCTGCTCCTCCAAAAGGCTTTTATTTACCTTCCTCTGCTTATTTAGCGAAATTCTGTCTGAGATGTATAAATTACAGTCACCCAGATATAGGATAACAGTTCTAAGGCGAATGAGTGTCAGCAAATAAATATTAGTGCTTTTAGAGGCTTTCATGGGGTTTTTGCTCTGATACTTCTATGCAATCTGGGGTTAATCCATCTGGCTTTAAACATTTGGGTGTAATGCCAGACACTAGGGAGTAGCTAGTTTTTCTTTTCCTCTTTTCCGTTAGGCTTTAATTCTCTACCACAGCCTTTGGGAGGCAATGTTCATCTCTTCACCCGCCTGCACCAAGGGACGCAGAGGGACTGTGACTGCAGGTATCACAACTCCCTAGCGCTCGGAGAAAAAGGGTAGGATTAGAGATTTGCATTTTTCCTAAAGCGAGACCCACGAGCAGTTCATGACACCCGTTCCCGTGCCATGATGTGCGTTGAGGGATGTTTTGTCCGCAAAACCACGGGCAGATTTAAAGGTTTGAAGCAAGTATTTTCATGGAGCCTTTCGCCTCTGGGGTGGCTGGAGATTGGTCTCTCTTCAGAAACAAAAGGGAGCTTGGGGGTTTTGGACACAGCGACCGATTTCTCCAGCCAGAGAAGAGCCCCCTCAGCCAACCCTGGCTGGCCTCGGGCAGCGCCGCCCTGCAAACCTCGCAAATGAGGACAAAACTCGTGATGGCCATCATCTTACTTGTTTTCCCCCCCGGCTTACCCCTACCTCCTAGTCGGCCGGGCAGGCGGCACGGCGAAGAGCTGCGGCTCCCGCA
>NW_010239205.1:0-13721 GCF_000690775.1 Eurypyga helias
TTAAATTGAAAGAAGGGAGATTTAGTTTGGATATATTCTTTACTGGGAAGGTGGTGTGGTACTGGAACAGGTTGCCCTGAGAAGTTGTGGATGTCCCATCCCTGGTAATCTTAAAGGCCAGGCTGGATGAAGCTTTGAGCCTGACCTAGATGAAGGTGTCCCTGCCCATGGCAGGAGAGTTGGAACAAGATGGTCTTTAAGGATCCTTCAAGCCCAAACCATTCTATGGGCTGTGTAAGCAAAGGTACAACTTGCCTATATATGAGGGAGCTTTGTTACTGAGTTAGAACTTCACTCGACAAAATACTTTATCACAGACCAAATCCCTACACAGACCCTGGTATATCAAAGGAGCATGTGGAAATATCACTGAACTTTCATGGTTGCTTCCATAGCCAGCATAATCTTTTTGAATTCTGTTTCTTTTCACCTATGAATATTTTCCTCGGTACATTTAAAAAATATACATAAACAAGCTTTAAACACAACACCAACATACACTAGTCAGCTAATTTTTGTTTTCAGGTAACTT
This sequence comes from Eurypyga helias, assembly GCF_000690775.1. NCBI lineage: Eukaryota > Metazoa > Chordata > Aves > Eurypygiformes > Eurypygidae > Eurypyga > Eurypyga helias. Next base: position 533 of record NW_010239205.1, read on the forward strand.
TTCGTAAGCTATTGGTATTTGCTAGCTTTAAGTTTTCTCTTCTTTTAGTAGATGTTGAGGTAGTTCTTTATACTGCCATGCTAATTTCCATTTTGGAGAGCTGAAAGTTGTAGTTCAGAGTAATGTCTTGGCATTTTCAATTAAATTTTCAGACATAGCTATGCCGAGGGGTCGACACAGGAAAAGCCATATTTAAAAGTCCTTCTCACCCCAGGATTAAAATACATTATGATAATTCAGTTTTTTAAAAACAAAACAAAACCAACAAAATAGACCTAAATATCTAATATACTGGAGAACTAAGTAGCATTAAGTGCTGCCAGCTGAGAGACTCAAGTATAAAAGTGATTTGAGACGGCAGGCCCTAGCCAGTGGAAGCTGAAGAGCACTGCAGATGTGATGTGGTCATTCTCTGTTGACGTTGGTGGTCATGCTGTTATCACAGCACTGCTCCCACAGCTGTCATTGGAGTGATGTTGGCAGAGCCTCTGCTGGGAGACATCTGCCTTGCTCTTCTAACTGGAGTTGAAATGCAATGATGACAGCTGCACAGAAAGTGAAGAAAAAGGGAAGACAATAGAAATCTGAAAGAAATACTGAAGATATAAATGGAAGCAACTATGCTAACCGCTGTCAAGATTCAGACCAGAATTTCACAGAAGTTAGAAAATGCAGCTACAAGGGCATCATTTTTATTTCGGCTACAGTGCTGTAAATCTGGAATTAGATTAAGTGACTCGATATTTACACCAATACTATCAGCCTTGGATCCCTAAAGTAATTTCACTTTGCTTCCCTTGCCTATTTATGCTACAGTGGCTTGTCACAGCAGCATGTTATGAACACACAACATATATATGACATTTTATGGCAACGCTGTAAAAGAAGTTGGCCACTAAAGATAACAGCTTGCAGTCAACTTCTGTGAATGTCCAGAGAAGAGAGGTTGCTTTCAGTGAACTCTGATCTATTGTTTTTTATTTGAAGGATAGCAGTGATGCATCAATTTTTATCTCTAAGCAACATCCACTGTTCCGGCGGTTAAAAAAACTATTAGAACATACAGAAAATGGTATTTTTGTTGAGAACACCATGCCTATTTTTTTCTATTGTTCTGTATATTAAGCTTTCCCCCCTCTTACGTGTAACTTAGTCCCAGTGGAGAAGCTATTGTAACTGGTACGTATTTGTTATAAAGACTTGGAACATAACAAATACTTTAAGAGCACATACATAAACTAGATGAACTCAGAGAAACACAGACCATGCTGCTAGACTGCCTAAATCATGAAGGGGCTGAAGCATTGTTCAAATACAACAACTGAACACCTCACATACTGAATTGAGCAACCACCCTCAATGCACATGCTTTTCAGGCGCAAGAGATTAAATTGTAGCCCAAAGCTTCATGCTTTGCTGTAACTGAATTGAGGCCTAACACAAAAAGAGGCAACCTCACTCCATTGCACTTAGAGCTCAGGTATGAAATGCCCCCCTACACTGGGGCATCCTTGCCTCTGTGCTTGCTACAGACTGGATGGTGCTGAAAAAGTGGACTTTTGAGGGACACACAACGTGAATCTGCATGACTTAGAACAGATGGAGGATAAGAACAGCCTGCTGTGCATGCGACATTACCTTACCTAACTGTGTGTGGCAACATGCCAAATGTGTGGGTGTCCTGGACCTCAAATACACAAGGAGAATGAGTATTACCTTTACAGGCATAATACCTTGCTGCATTTTCATGTAATGAAAGCATTTGATTTCCTTCTTTTTTTGGGGCTGGGGCTTGGAAACAGACACAATGGTACATGTGCCATGACATACAGCAGTAGCGCTCCTCCACAAAGTACTATTTTTTTCTAGGATGCCGAAGTAGCTGTGGCTGAATACTTGCACGTAACAAAACTATTTAGTCTCACAGTAAACCTATGTGAAAGTATGCAAAAGCACAGGGGAGGCAATGAGACAGACTGCACAGACTTCCCTCTGTGCTAAAAAAGTATTTAGAGAGAGTTTCCTACAACAAATGTAGGTAATAAATAAATAAAATATTGAAATAACATAATAAAACTGTCTATAATCATATCCACATTACCAAATTATGCAAGAGTCAGTACTTATGGTTATCCCATTTTGTGGGCAAACATCTGTTAATGGTTCTTTTTTCTGTTTCTGAGCATCAATGTCTTCCTACTGAGATCTGGCTTGGATTATTTCCAGAAGCTTCTTTATAGTTTCTGTTCCCTAAACATAGTGGTTTTGTTGTGGTGTTGTTCCTCTGTTTTGTGAGGGTAGAGAGGGCCATGCCTGTGTTTTCCATCCCAGTTTCTCTTATTTCCATGAGTTTTCTCCAAAGAGCCACGATAACCAATCTCAGGCGATAGAAGAACAGGATCCTGTTCCCTAGATATGAAAGTTCTTGCTGTTCTCTGGCTGTCTTGACAGACAGCCCTAAAGTGCGTCAGCAGAACTAACAATGCCAATGCTGTTATTTTCTCAGGATAATGTAACTTGCTTCGGTGCCTTAAATGCGGATTATGCTGTTTTTCAGTTACAGAATTTGTGCACAGCTTCCAACGTCAACAACTTTGCATTCACCTAAGAGCTCCAGACAGAGCCCCTGGGCTTCAGGTCAGGCCGTGGACCTACTCGTGTCCACCTTCAGTTTGTTTACCATGGAACATCAACAACAACAGCAGCAATATCAGACAAGAAAAAAATCAGAAGTCCCCAGAAAAGGTGAGAAGTCTTGGCAGTATTAACTGAGAAAAGGAAAAATACATAAGAAACACTATACTAGAGCGGTGGCTAAACATCAGGGACTAATTCAAGACCCTTGAACACAATGACAGAGGTGTTACTGGACTGCTCAGATGCAGAGTCAGCCATATACAGAAAAGAAGGAACAAAGGAGTTAACTTGAGAGCAAAATGCTTGTGAGCAACAAGACCTTTTCTGTTTCAAAGGAAAATTCCATGCCTTCCCTTCTGGATGGCCTGCCGTAGCGGATATGCTTTTGGAGTACAGCATGTACAGTGCATAAGCAACTACTGGCATTCATGGTTGGCTTCCAAATCAGCAGTGCTTAAAAATATGAAGTGCAAACTTGGCACTCTCTTCTATCTTGGGTTTTGTTACTGTTGCTTTTGTTGTTCTTGTTGTTGCTCTGAAACAGTATTTACTCACTTTTTTTTTTAAAAAAAGAACTGATCTTAACTCAGTGAATGTATTTCTCCTTTATTCCATCTAAATGCTCTTCATTCCCTTTTCATGTCAGTGGCAGACAGTTGGCAGTTTCCTGTGAAGAAACAGAGCTGTAGCCGACTGTGTGAATCAGCACTTTTCCTGAAGACATTTAATATAATCTCAGAGCACCCCTGGAGTGATACCAGAAGGAACACCTCCACTAGCACAAATACGGTAACTATTCTGTCCAGGTACTGGAGGTTCTGGTTGAAACCTGCTCTTGAAAGTGTAACTACAGTGAGTGACAAGCAAGGATTGGCCTGAGAACTGCATGTTTATCTTGAACAATCATGTCTCCTCATTAGCAAAATACTTAACTGTTAAGTTAAGCTCTCTTCCCAAAACAGCGTATCTTGTTGGAATTAAAAGACACAGCTGTAGGTATTGTTTATATTATTCCAGTATCTACATGTGCTGGTGGCAGAACAAGACACTCAAGATGGCTAGCAGTTAAAAACTTTCAGTGTGAATGAAGATGATCACTACTCAGAGCCAAGCAGCAGGTCAGTATGTCCTTGCACATGGATAACGTTAGCAATGTGGAAATGGTCAAGAAAGCATTGGTCAGAGCAGCCGTGCAAGTGTGAGGAAATTGCTCTCACCAGAGCTGTGGAGAGGAGAAAACCCAGGGACAGGATGACAGCAGGAAGTAAAGCTCAAGGAAGTTACTTTTTCACATTCGAAACTAGCTTCTCTACACAGCTGAAACGTTCTGTGCCAACACATTCACATATACCATGGCTGCAGGTTAGGTAAGTTATACTTACTAAACAAGGAGGGCAGAGCAAGGTTTTTCAACATTTATGCTTATGTATAATTATAAATATGTCTTATAAATACAGTAATATTTAGGGTTGGTTTAGTTGTTCAGTATTCAGAAAGTTTAGTTATTCAGTATTCAGCCTGGAGAAAAGGAGATTCCGGGGAGACCTTATTGCAGCCTTCCAGTACCTGAAGGGGCTACAAGGAAGATGGGAGGGAACTTTTTACAAGGGCCTGTAGTGACAGGACAAGGGGTAACGGGTTTAAATTGAAAGTGGGGTGGTTTAGATTAGATATCAGGAAGAAGTTCTTCCCAGAGAGGGTGGTGAGGCAGGTTGCCCAGAGAAGCTGTGGATGCCCCATCCCTGGAAGTGTTCAAGGCCAGGCTGGATGAGGCTTTGAGCAACCTGGTCTAGTGGAAGGTGTCCCTGCCCATGGCAGGGGGGTTGGAACTAGATGATCTTTAAGGTCCCTTCCAACCCAAACCATTCTGTGATTCTATAGGAGAATTGAAACAAGTATAAGAAAACCCCAAAACCAAAGCAATATATCAGAAGAAAATTTGTGTCAAACTTACTTCATGAGCACATCAAAAAACATATGGTCTCCTATTAGCAACAAAGACAGAAAGTCCCCAGCCTCAGTTATTCCTTCAGATCTACCCCCATTTCTCTTCAGGGCACCTGTCCAATGACGCTGTCTCTCAAGCAGTCATTCTCACAGAGATGACCTCTTGCTAGTGAAAATGACCACACCACATAAACTAAACCTTTCCTAGTATCTTCCCTTATGCAATTAATAAGGGTTAGGTGGATAGGCAAAGATCTCACAGAACTCCTCTTTTTTGTCATAAGGCTTAAGAATTAAAAAAAGATATTATAGGACGCACTGGCACAGAACACTGACAAAAATGTAGCTCATACCCGCCTGGCCTTCTCTTCGGTGAGACCAGTGGACACTTGCCAATGAAAGCCTCTCTTGCCCTCCTTGGTTTGGGAAAATCCATTACAATAGGAAATATGTAAACTAACACAATGTTAAATACAGCTCTGCTCATACTGCAGGAAAGAACAGTAATGTTTACAACTGTGTCTGCTGGTCAGAAATAGCCTGCAAGCTGGTTGAAGAGAAACATGAATAAAAGTACCATTCCTCTTTCTGTTCTTAACTTGAAACTTCACGGTATCATGGTTGAAAACACATATGCTCTTTCTCACAGTAGGGAAGACCTTAACATGCTTCATGTTGAAAATGTTCAGACAACAGTCTCTTGTCTGTTCTGTACTTATTAGTTGCTTGACTTTAATAATGTTGTTTTTGAAACAAGCCAGTTTAGTGTCTTTCATGCTGTATTGACTTCATGTCAACTAACGTTTATATAAACAATCTTTGAGCCATGGGAAACTTGCAGGAAGTTATTCAAAGTTCTTGTAGTGTTTGCCTCAGGTATTGTTAAGACATGTGAAGGATATAAGAAATTCTGAATAAAATGCAAATTCATGAAAAAAAAAGGGTTTTTTTCTTTGGTAATGCTTTGCACTTTATTTGTAGCTGGATTTAAACACACTTCATCCACTCCCAGCTTTCACCAGAAATCCTGTGCTCTTGGATCCCAGGTTTTGTTCAGTTTTTCAGTCTTAACAACTCTACCCACCTGAGATTTCCCAACTTTCTTCAAAATTTCTCCTTTTCCTTCCTTTCCAAAGTCCTTGTTGAAAGCATTCAACAAATCAAATACTTGACAGCAACTTCTTTTACCTTCATTTTAAAAACCTGTCACTTATGTATCTGTAGAATAATGTTTAAAACTAGCCTAGCAGAGTGATTCATACGCTTAGAGACCACTTTATTTGACCTCCTTCACCTTGAAAGGGCATGTAAAAAGAAACAGAGATTCATCTTCTGCCATTCCATGGGCTCCCAAGCTCCTTTTCATTGAGAACAGGACACAATAATTTTTCCTTAGTAAAACACTGCAGGTTACACATGCTTTACTCTATAATACATCATGTTTTAACTTAGGTTTTTCTCACAAAGTACTAATATTAAATGCAGTAACAAGTAAAAACTTCCAGTGCCTGCATTTTTTCCTTTACTGGTGACTTGTGAAAGCATCAATATTTGGTTCTGCCTTCATGACGTTTTACTTTGACATTCACATGGCCAAATAAGCTAAAAATAAAGGAACCTTGTTTTTTTATTTCTACTGATAATCTAGCTGAAAATTATGCAGTGGTGCAAAGAGTGTTCAGAAGTTTTGAACACACGTATCTTTAATAAAGCGTGGCATCAGTAGCAACAGCAGTCAGATGTGACGAGTCATGTTGCGTTAGTTTCAATGGAATAAGTGAGACTTCAGTCATAGGTGTTAATGTGATCTTACGAGTGTAAAGTGCTAAGCCATTTAACATGGCTTGTGGTTTTAAGTACAGAGAGCTTAGCCTGCTCAGTCACATGGCAGCTGCACTATAAAATTCATGCCAAAGCTGGGAAGTATATTGGTTATTATGTACAACAACAAAACTCAAAGCATTTGGAAATTGAAATCAAATGGTTAAACAAGGCTAACTTAATCAAAATCTGTCAGAGTCCTTTTTGCTCCACACAGGTTATTCATTTATAATCCATTATGCTATCCAGAAGTCCTTCTTAGCACAACAAGAAAGGTTTAATTCTCTTATTCCTGTCTTTGACCATGACTGTCAGAGTAAAGATTGATTTGCTGCTTTGGATAATAAATATAGACAGGGAAAGGAGAAAGGATAGGAGAGTGGAAAGCTGAGGAAGTGTAGCTGTTGCCAAACTTTTTAGGTTAAAAGACAACCCAGTAGTCATGGAAAATAGCTTGGAGTAGCCAGTCACCACAGGTAGGTGCTGGCCTGGAGCCCGATTCTCTTGCCTGTACGGGATATTCCCTGCCTGGCCAAGTCAGATCTCCTTCCTTCCACTCACCATCCTGCCTTTAGCCGAGCAGCACAGGCCAACTCGAAGTGAGAAGCTGAGTGACAGCAACACAGACTAAAAAAGAGGTAAAAAGGGGAAAGAAAGAGACTCAGAAAACATGGAAAGGCAAGGCAGGGCTTCACTTTTCTCAGGTTGCTGGTTTGTTGGGCCAGGTACCCTCTCATGTTTGATGACCTGGGTCTGGTAGAAGCTACTTGGTGGAGGGGAGAATCAACCAATGGCCATTCCTCAGGAACTCCTTCAGAAAACTCTTCTACCATAATGGCCCCCACTGTTTTGTTTTTTAAAGGATCCATAGGTGATGTGAGATCATCTTTCTTTCATTCACCTATTTGGGTCCACTAATTTCTCACTCTATACTTTCATTATGTGTCACGTCTCATCTTCATGACACCCTTGGTCGGATCAGGGAGACCTCTCTGAATGAGTGATTTTTGTCTCAACTTCTTAACCCCTTTGCCATCTTTAACACCCACAGCTAATTGCAGCACTTTATGAATTCTTACCGATTTCTCAGAGATGATTTCACAATTGCAATAGACACACAACTCCAATTATCACAAAGGTAGGGAGAAGTCAACAAGTAAGTAACCAAATGTGTTTCGTTTCAGCCAGTGATTCTTACTGGAATGGGACATTCCACTAGAGCAGTTAAATCCCCTAATAAGGCAGGGAGGAAACAAAGCATCCTGATCTAGCTGTCATGGCTAAATCTGTTTTACATTCCAAGAACAGAATTCAGGATTTCCACCAGCCACTCTAAAGTCCAAAACAATCCATCCAACCCTTTAGGCTGGTGAGTCTTTCTCCATGGTAAACGTGCCCAATGTTTCACAACACATTCTCTCAGAGATGGCAGTTAGCCACCTGGCAGTCAGTCTTATGAAAGGTTTTCTTCCTTTTAATTATAAAAATATCCACACAAATTCCTCCCTTGCCTGTCACGCTTTTTCCACAATACAGTTCAAAGTGATTTATGAAGGAATAAATTAACACATTCTTACTACGGTCATTATAGCTATAGTTGATTGGGCAGTTATCAAGTGCTGCATTTTTGCAGTTTAGGTACGGGAATCATTCATTTGATCTGATTTATACTGACAACATTCAGTGCTGCCACTCTTACGATATAGTAACTCGTCAATGCCATCTATTTAATTTTGTAAAGCCATTACCCCAAATATATTAGTGATGGCAATTCAGGCCTGAAGAGTCTTACATTTTGGGGGCAGCGAATATCCTTGAAACAGGCTTACACTGATGTCTTGTATCTTGCAGTTGAGCAGGCTATGAACACTCACACAGAGAGCACTAGCTGTTCAGCGGAGCTTTGCAGCTGCTCCCTTCTGCTACAACCAGCAGAATGAAATATTTGGACCTCCATAATAAAAAAAAAAAATTAAAAGGAGTGGATCTAGAACTAAGGCTGGGTTTTCCTCTTGCTTCAATGCATGGTTATACATAGACACAGATCAGTGCCTGCTGTTGCCAGCGTGAATTCTACTATTGACTTCGGTAGCTGTATGGCTGCTCTTCTCTACACTAGGGGGTGATTGACGAGTTATTTAATTAACTAGTTTAAGCAGTATTAACAATAATCTCAGCAGTACCCAATGGATTTTCTGCTTTAAATATACTGTGCACTTCCCTATTTATAGTAAACACCAGCAGTGGGATTCATCTGTCCAAATATAGATTCTGCATTGTAGGTGTCTGTATCTGAGTTAACTGTCTAGGCTCCCTTTAAGTCAAAGGAACAGGCTTTCTGAGGGCAGAGCTCCTCTCATCCCATTTCCGACGTCTAAAATAGACTAAACGAATCACCTTCGTTTAGGAGATAGAGTAGGAAGGCCTATTTCTCTCCATTCACGATGGGGGGAGTCTTGACAACTGGCAATGCTGTAGATGTCTACACTGTAGAGGTTGCAACACAGAGACACTTCCTGCCCTAAAGTAGCACCAAGAAGTCTGCGGCCATAGGGCAGCCCCTGTGTTTGGTGAACAATTTACCACTTTGCTGCCTTGCAATAATGTTAGCCTCTGTCTCCTATTCGCTTGGTTTGGAAGCAGGGCATGTTGAAGAATGGTATTTCAGACCCACCCTTCTCGCTGGCTTTCACTCTTCTCCCCATAGTTCCAACTTCATGGTCTCATTTTACGCCAAGGAGGTAACGAGCTATTGAAATGAAACAGTGCTGCTGTGTAGCTGGTTGAGGAGATCATTGTTGAGCAATGTAACATGCTCTTATCCTTTGTCCCCGGAGGACTGAGCAAACGTTTTGTGAGGCAATCCCATTTACTGCTGATGCCAATGCCAGGAAATGAACAATCTGTGTTAGCTTTTGACTTTTAAAAACAATGGGCTGGATGCAATGCCCTCTGAAGTTACCAGGAGTCTTGTTCTTCCTTTGTTTTCAAAGGGCATTGGGGTCAGGCTCACTACTAGGAGTTTATTTTGCTTTGCATATACACTTAATGAGAAATAAAAGTTAAAAGCAGGTGTAGTTGGGATTATGAGCAGTCGATCTATATGGTGAAAGCAGAACGTGATTTTTAAACAAACAACAATCAACTTTCTTAGTTAAAATGTATTAATTGCAGATGGATCATTTCATCACGTGTCCTAGTTTAAGGGTTATGTAGGAGATTATTGGCCTCTGCATTATAAAGTACAGACACACAACAATTTTGTTATAAAGTTCTTAGGCTCTTAAAGAGGAATTTCCCAAAGAATATGTGTATTGCTGATGATTTGATGTGTGTAGCAGTTCTTCCCTAGTTTGACAATCTCTTATGTACTGGGAGGGCTTCTCTCACTCATGTTCCCCTTTCCTCCATTTTCCCTCTCCCAAGTGAAACCTCCCCCTGAGAACCACGCATGACCCACAGTGTATGTACATATGGGGTATAATGCACTGGCTTCTGATCTCACTTAAAGTCTGAAGAAATTACTGCAAGCCAAAACTAATTGACAACATTGCTGAAACATTAGCTACCCTCAGAAAATGTTTATGTAGCACAGCAGTGTTATTAGCCTTACTCTACAGGTAAGGAATTGAATCACAAAAGAAAATAATTGCCTTATTCATGATGTCGCGCACCCAAGAACAAAGTCTTTCCTGAGGCCATGCCCCACTCCCTTAGGCAGAGACCTACATACCCTCAGTCCCACACTATGCACATGCGTATCGATTGATAGTTATGTCCGTCGACTATGCTCCCCATCTGTGATACGGCTGATTTGCAGGAAGGGGTGGTTTGTGGGGACTCTAACCCACAGGGACAAGAACCGCTTCAGCCATTTGGATGATCACGGCAGTACCGAGGCTGGGCATGAAGTTGCAGCCGTGCACTTTTTGCGCGTATGGCGCAACTGCCTAATAGGGCTTGGACTGTGCCTGCCCACAGCTTGCGCGTATCACCAAACATCATCTCCTTAGGATACAGGCAAGTGGATGGGTATAACTGGCAGTAAGCTCTCCCTCAAGAGGCTTTCTTATGTATGGAAACATACATATCTTCATAATCTAACATCTTTCTTAATGCCTTTTAACACCTTTATTGTAACCTGGAGGGGTGATGGAGTAAACTCTCATCAAGTTTGCAGATGACACCAAACAGGGGGAACCAGTTGATGCACTTCAGGGCAAGGCTGCCATCCCCAGTGACCTAGATAGGCTGGAGGAACGGGTCAACCACAACCTTATGAGATTCAGCAAAGGAAAATGGGAAGTCCTGCACCTGAGAAGGAATAATCCCAGCAATGATACAAGCTGGGGACTGACTTGCTGGGGAGCAGCTCTGTTGAGAAGGACCTGGGATTTATGGTGGGCGGTCAGCGGGGCATGAGCCAGCAAGCTGCCTGGCAGTAAGGAAAGCCAACAGCATTCTGAGCTGTTCCAGCAGAAGCACAGCCAGGAAAGCGATGAACTCCCTTTACTCAGTGCTTTTTAGACTAGGTCTAAAATACTCCGTACGGTTTTGGATTCCCCAATAAAAGAAATCCACTGATACATTGGAGCATGTTCAGCAGAGGGCTACTCAGATGCTTGAGGGTCAGGAGCATTTGTCCTGGGGCAGAAGCAGGGGAAATGGTGCTTGTTCAACCTGGGGAAGAGGCAGATTTCAAGGGACCTAACTAGAAGCCTAGTACGTACGTGGAGGTGGCACCAGACTCTTCGCAGCAGTGCGTGGTGGGAGGATGGGCAGACAGTGGGCATAAACTGAAACAAAATAGTTTCAGGATAGATACAAAGGAAAACTTTTCCCTGTGTCAAGCGGAAAAACAGGTTGGCAGAAAGTCAGTGCAGCCCCCATCCTTTGAGCTTTTCAAGACCTGACTGGGTAAATTCCAGAATAACCTTGGTCTGATCTCATAGGTAAACTACCTGAGAAGAAGGTAGGACTAGAGACCTTCCTTCCACCTTGAATTACCCTACAGACCTATGAAAGAGAGTTTTCAGCAGAAGGTTTTGTCTGGGAAGCACCAAATAATATTTCCAAGCCGCAAAGTTCAGGAAGGAGTATAAATGCACACTAAAATCTTTCAGCAGACACTTTATATGCTCTGCGCAGAGCAGTCACTCCCCTTGTATAACTGCCTTTGCATTGTTCCTAATTATAATCTCTTTATCATCACCGATCACCCCTAATGAAAGAAGTGAGGCAAAAGGTGTGTGGACTGCCATGCTGCTTATGACGGCTTTTGGACGCACTGCAGAGTGTGCACAAAATCGCTTACGTTTATGGAGAGACATTCTGGCCTCTGTCTCACGACAAAAACATGAGCTTTGCTTATGCAAAATCCTCACCAGTCTAAAGTAATTAAAGTTGCTGTATTTCTAATATTTCACAGTCAGAAATATGTGAGCGTGCACTACGTGACACACCGCAGTGAGTTTGACAAACTGGAGAGGTATCTGAGCTGCAACTGAGTTATTGTACAAACACATACCATCTGTGCAATAAAAGGGATGGCCTGAATATGGCTATTTACCCATGCTCTACTATCCAGGCCAGAGGCCTGGAAATCTTGGCCAAATGGCCGTATTTATCTTTTTCCACATAGACAATAAAATAGATTAACTGACAAAAAGGAGGATGGGGCAATGCAGATGTAGGATATCCCTAGAACAAATGTGTGTGGTCATCTCTTTCCCGATCGACCTGACAATTTTAAGACACACCTCGTTTGCTTCTCACGCTGAAGGAAGTGTCAACCCTTTCTTGTTCAAGGACAAAAGTTAAGTCACAGAACTACAGCCTTCATTCTCTGTTCTTTCCCCTCCTGCAATGGCATGACAGTGGGGACAAATCAATCCCACATTGGCAGGATGTGCCAATTTAAAAGATAGTCTCAGTACTATTTCCTGCACTGGTTTTACTGGTTTTGCTGCCTGCTGCCAGGCATCGTCTCCTGTGTGCGGGTAGCTGTTGGTCAGGGCTGGTGGGAGGATCACTGTAGGGCAGATCGATTTCCAGGTCCCAGAGCAGACCCAATGTCTGATGCTTAGAAGGCATCCAGCCCCCTCTTGGGCTTTCCACACAGCTTTCTCCCACAGGGTCAGGATTCTGTTTGTCTGAAAAGGGAAAAGGGCAGAGATAAATCTGATGAGTGGTCCCCAACCTGTTTTTTTTACTCAGATCTTGTTTACACTCTAGTTCCCAGAAGCCTCTGTGACCAGTTGTGAACTGGTAGCCTCATCTCACCAGAAGAACCAATGAAATAAGGCAGGAACAAAATGGGAAAGCAAGAAATTTTTCATGAAGTTCTCCAAAACGCTTTGGGCTTGTCTATTCATGGGGGTTTGTGCTGACCTAGCAAAACTGAATTGAGGTGGGATCAATTTAATTAAATCGCTGGAAAAGCTATGTATTCTAATCCTTTGTTTTGGTTAACACCTATGCAACCCAAACATCTGAGAAATAGCTACATAAAGAGCTCAAAGGCATAAAAAAGACTCAAGCTCAATTCCACCGATCTCAGTTTTAGTTAAAGGTTAAGAAAGCATGCAGCCCATGATGCTACACTTCACTGTATAGCAGGGAGAAATGGAAAACATAGATGTTCCTAAATTAAAGAAACTCACACCTGGCAGACACAGGCTAAACCAAATCAAAAAATTTTCAGGTCTTCTTTCTCTTTCATAAAACTAGCACTAAATGCCAAAAGATTTGGGGTTTTTTTGTATTGCAAGTCACCTTTAAGAAC
>NW_010239205.1:13733-29396 GCF_000690775.1 Eurypyga helias
ACAATATTGTATGAGTCCCCTGGGGCTTTTCCAACACTTCATTTTAGTCATCTGGAACAACTTATTGATACATAGTCATCCCTTTCAGAAATTTCCAGAGAAATTAACCCAGTATTACTCATACTGTAAATCCCTAGGGAGCAGTCCTGTGCTCAATGCTTTTGTGTAGAGTGGCTCCTGCCATGCAGGACAGTGCCAGACTCATGGACACCCTCAGAGCTTTCTGAGCAATCAGCAAAAACGGATCGCTTGCTGGCTTTGCCAGTTGGCAGCTGACAGCGTCCCTAATGGTAAGCTGGCCACTCCTCCCCCTTCCATTTGCCTTCATGGATCCTGAAAGGGAAACCTCAGGGAACCCATGAGACACCAAATTAGCTGAGGTGGAGGTTATCTGCTGTTTCTGACTGCAGCAGAAACAGATGGAAAATTATCATGGTCAGCTCCCTAAATTCAGCAAGTGATGGCTTCTGTTGCTCTGGTGAATACACGAGGAGGAGGCTCAGCAGCCTTTCCCTCTTATGCTCTTAAATACACATTAACCAGAAACCCTCATTGTGATCCCCTGAGAACAAAAGCGGGGCTGGGAATTACAGAACCTGGGATCGGTTCCAGCAGGAAAAAAAAAAGTTACGTGGGCACTGCCTTTTCTACGCAAGCCCCAGCAGGGCTCCCTGGAGGCACGCTGACCACCTCGATGAAAGCTGAGCATTGCTGTGGTCCCGGGCATCCTTCCTTAGCTTTCCACTGCCTTCTGCTGCTGCAGCCTAGGTTCAGGAAGGCCAGCAGCCTGCTGAGATAGCTTTGCACTGCGTTTACTAAACTCACAGCTGAGCAGCTACCTGGGCTGTGGGTGAATATCCTCCTCCCGGCCCAGCTGTGCTCCCAGTGTTCCACTAACTAAAACCAGTGGCACCAGCTACAACAGTCATGAACTCCTCCACAACAAGCAGTACCTTCTCTCATAACCCAGGAGTTGGGAAGATAACACAGAATTCTTCTAAGCCTTTTTAAAAAATCTTTATCACCACGAATTTCATTGCTCCCAAGTTCACAAAAAATATTTTTTTCTCTCCCATTATGTCCAAATCTTTCCCTGCTCACATCTGTAACTTCCTTTTATGTACAATGGAGTTATTAAGGGCTAAGTGTAGTCAGAACTGGCCTCTATTCTCATTATTTTGTTCTGACATACACCAGGTAAAAGACGGTTTTGTGCAGTTTCCTGACCCAGATCTCCTCTTCTGGTTCTGTTTTTATTATTGTTGTGAGATGTGATGTATGTATCAAAGTATCCTTGTTTCCACCAGAAGCTTTTCATTTTTTCTTTTGCCAAATGAGCCTCTCATCAGTGTATAACACCAACAATGCTTCAGCAGTTTTAATTACTTGCACGTTACAAGCACAAACACTTTTTGTTCTCCAGTGAACACATACACCCCTCCTTAAAGCCTTGTGCGCATATGTGCAAGCAGACACACATGCAGGCCCACGCTGCCTTTCCAGTGAAAAGAAATCGCCTCTGTTCATAGAAATTTTCTGTGTTTACAGAACAGGCATCTTTAGGCTCAGTTATTACAACGCTCCATTATTTCTTTTGTTGCAGAATGGTAGGGCTGGTAGGGACTTAGGTAAGCCTCATTAAGCAACTCTTGCAGTATGCATAATCATTGTGATGGAAGTTATAGGAGTGTTTATGATATTCTTACATGAATCAATTAAATATGAGGCTTAAAATGACTCATCATGGTCCTGCAGCATTCACTTCCCATCTGTCTGACCTTTGATCCCTACCGGGGCGTACTGGATCTTCTTCTCACAAAAATCAGAAGTTGGTATATAACTGACAAGAACGCAGTATGGCGTACATCCATCACAGACTGAGAGCATGCCTTCGGCTGCAAGGTTTGTTGCTCTGCTTTCAAAAACACACTCACAAATCATTTCTCCAAATGGTACAGCATATCAGCTCTGGAAGTACTAGCGTTAGTTCTTCATCGACACAGCTACCGAAGGGTTATACGTCTTCACAGCTCACTGGCTTTATCTACTCATAGAGGAATATCTCATATAAAGCTTCGCTGCCACCCTGCCTATCAGTGCACATGACACTGCATGCTGTAACAGGCACAAACAACCCTCACTGTATGGAGTCATCACCTTTGTCCCTGGAGGAACCATGCCGCGTTCTCAGTCGCAACTGTAGAGACAGTAGGAGGGGCAGTGCTGCCAGCTCATTATGAACGCTCAAAACCCCTTCCTCCATTGACCATCAAGGAAAATATTACTCACAGCCTATGCAAGCAGTGTGGCACCCACTTTTTTCATAGCAGTCAATTGCAGGAACACTAATTCATTTCCTTTACCTTCGCTATCTGGAATGTGAGAAGTAGTGATCCACTGGGAAGACAAATAAAGCCGGATTCAGCTGAGCAAGGTCAAATCAAAACACTTTGGGTTATGACTAAGGGCTTGAAGAACCAGCAGAAATGCGTTGCTGACTGCACTTGCACAACACAGCAGGTTCATGGCAGGAAGCTCTAAAGACAATCTATGTGCTGCCAACACAACAATTAATTCCCTAAACTGCACTGTAATTCGGAGACAGTTGGGTAAGCATCTTAATATTTCCTATTGAAAGGGGAACAAATTTCCCAAGAAATTCTATGATAAGTTTTCCCATTTCCAGCAGTTTTAAGGTACAAAAAAATAAATACCATCAAAGTGTGGTAGAAAAATAAAACACAAGACAACATTTTATACCACCATAGCACGGGCAGTAATCGCTACCTCATTGATAATCCACAGTCCTACATTCAATGACTCCATTTGTTTTATAAATTAGATAAAAATTCATAGAGAATATCCTACCACTATTATAGAAAAAAACCTACATCTAAATAAAAGGGACCGTAAATTAAGTGATGACGACAAACCCTCCATAATTCTCTACCATCATTTTGAGACTGCACAAGCACAGCAATTTCAATATCACCCCTTCACATTCTGACACTCGCATGCTCTGTCTGCCTAGTAGCAGCAGTGAGGACATTACGGACCTACCTCCTGCTTCTGGATAAACAGAGAATACTCAGACTCCATGCTGCTAAGAGCAAAACACCACATTTGACAACAATATTGGCTAAAAATTAAAAATAAATCAGAAAAAGTGCACAGTGTTTTTCAGTTGCACGAGTTCCCTCATCTGGTTCATAGCACCGACCCCACATGCAGTTGTTCCAGCACAAATGAGGGATTAGCAAGGGGATGGAAAAGAGGCCAGTGACAGAGATACGGGAGCTGTTTATACAAGCACTGCTGCTGGGAAAACGCATGTGAAACCACAGACAAATTCAGTTTCTATTATTTATATATGAACTTGAGTTCTGGAAATGAAGCGGTTACAAACCACACATCGCTCAGCTCTTCTCTCACCAGTATAACACCAATACTTATTTCACAGACAGCAACTCCACTTTAGGACAGACACCACCTTGGGCATTGCTCACAATCTGGAGGAGAAAACAAATCGGCTTGAAGGTCATACACTTTGGTCTACACCAATTTTTGCATGGGAAAGTTAATAGCAATGCAACATATCTCCCACAGGCTGAATATTTCTGGGATCCCTAAGAAAGAAGCAGTCTGAAAACACGTACAATACTCTCACTGCCGGTATGTGTTGTAGCTACCAACCATGGAAGAAACCGCCTGCATGCTGTCTTATCAGTATGTTGTCTGTATGGCTGTGCAGCAGATTGTTGCTGCTTCCTTATTGCTGCTCCTGCAGATTTCATCATTGCTTTCAAGTGTATGATTAAAAATGCATTATATTGGGGCTGCAAATTAATTATTAAATTTGAACCACGGTCACCAACCCCTCCTAGATTAAAGTCGCCCAAAAGTTCATTCTATCAGGTATTTACTTCATATATGGTTGAAACTGTCTTTCAATGTCATCTAGGAATGCATTCAGAAAAAATTGATAAGTATGCAGGGCCACTTGGAACTGCAGCACTGTGAAGACATTATGAATGACAGTGTTTTGGCAGACATGAAGCCAAGACCGCTTTTCCCAAAGGAAGCAAACACTGAAAACATGCACTTTGCCTGGCCTCCCTACGTATAAGTCAACAACTTCCTACGATGATTCACTAAGACTTACATCATCATCACTGTTGTTATTTATACTGAGAGCTCTTCAGAGAATGAATTATCTCTCACTGTATACGTGCACAGCATCTGCCACGGCTACCACCTCAGAACATGAAATGGCATTAATTCTTAGTTAATATGCCTTTCCTATGGAGCATTTCTGTTCTCATGTGGAAAAAAAAAAAAAAACACAAGGGATGAGAGAATGGGTGCATGGATTCTGTCAACAGCTCTTGAGAAACTTGAGAAAGTATTTCTAATGCTTCTTCAGCACACTATAATTTCCATGCACACTTGGGTATCAGCAGGTCAGGAACTGCCTGATGCTGAAATAGTGCCCAGCTGAGCACCATTGGTGGGACTGGCCAAAGCCTGATGGGAATCTGCCAGTGACTAGTGCTCTCACCTTGGAGGTCTGGTCTGGTAACAAAAATGTCTCCTTCCTCATCCCAGGGAAAACAACCCCTGTGCTAACTCTCAAATTGAAAACATGCCTGTCTGAGCAGTCAGTGCTTTGAACCAAGCCAAAAAGCCACAGATGTCACCATCCTCCAGAACCGTACAGATCGGGCTATTTCTGAACTGAGCTCACATGGCTCCAAGTGGATGCTTCCAGAATGCCCTACATCAGTTTGATGTTCCAGCTGACAGTACAGAAACTCCAGCAGATACTTTTTGTTCCTCACCAAGCAGAGAGTAAAAGCAAAGCATTTTCCCTGGCCTCTGTAATAAGAAAAGCAGTTGGCAATGGTTGATGAAAATTTTCCTAGCAAGTCAGCAGGATATAATCTTTCCTCTCACAGTTCCACAAGGCTCTGAAGGGCCCTTCCAAACTTGCTATACATTCAGAGATAAGTGCCCAGGGAGCAAAATGTTGCAGTTCTGTGTAGCAGAAGGGCAGGCTGAGAACAGCAGTGAAGTAAAACTGTTAGAGTGGACATACTGCATCATTAACACTCACATACGCGTTCTCCTGATCAGTCAATTCCACAGACTACAGAGATCAAGTGGATCATTAATTCTTCACAGTAGAATTAGAGGTCAGCTGCATTTTAAAGTGCCATTTAGTGAGAAATGTCTAACAACAGAAGAGCAAAATAAACAGCTTATTATTAGTGGATGCACTCTGCATTAGATTAATCAATTTAGTTACCTACTGAGGTATTCTCCCATCCTTTTGTAGTCTATGTAGGCAAGAGTTGCAGACATAAATACTGGGACAGGGAGATATTGTAGACAAAATATAACTTACCGGCACTGTACTTAGAGAATAATATCATACAATGAATACAGCCTAATGTATATGTTATCACTGGCAATAGAAATTTGCAGCTGTGGAAGATGTTCTGATTCCACAAATTTATGACATCTGTGTACCATAAAGTAGACTATGCTACACTCCACCATTTTATAAGTTCCTTTATTTTTTCTATTACAATAGTCTTATCTTATTCAGCTTTCCTTCTACAGCAAGTTGCATAAATCAGGTTTCCAACCTCCTAGTGAGTTCACAGCAGAGGCACTTCCACGGTACCAAGAGGAATCAGGATTGCCCTAGTCATCTTAATGGCATGCTAACTTGCTCAAGTATGTCCACTTTAATGTTTAGTTTTCTGATGGGTTTGTCTACAGTAAGACAAAGCCGCATGTATGAATAAAGAAAACAGACGCAAGTACAATATTTTGCTATTTGCTAATTAACATAAAATACGTGTGAAAATCACAATTAAGCAAGCCACAATTAAGCAGAGAAAACACGTCATACTCACAGCATACCAGTACCTCCTTTTCATTTAGTACGGACTTTAACACACTTCAACACTTTTTGTGCCAGGGACCCTGAGTCCCTTAAGACAGGAAGATGTTTAATGATTCTGTTCTGTGTATAAAGAAAAATAAGTTTTCTTCTGCTACTAATAACTATTACAGGCATTCCCACTAGACAGTGGATAAGGTTGTACAAGGTGCTCAGTGCTTCACTCTCATCTACGATCAGACTCTCATATGGGCTGGATCTAATTCACCTCAAACCAACACCCACTTGTTGATTTTTGGATGACAGTTTCCTCTGAACTTTGAAAGCGAGAAAGAGAATGTGTAACTCGGAAAGCAGAGATCAACAGCTAGAGGAAGATATCAAGGACAATGTGCTAACTGAGATACAAAAAAAAAGCACTTTAGCAAGCAATGGAGTACATTAACTTACAGGCCGGGGTGTCTGTGGGAAGGTGCTGGTGGGAGCTGCAGGGTGGCCCCTGTGCAGAACTGCCCCATGCCAGACACAGCCGGTTCCAGACAGTTCCAGATGGCTCCAGCCAATGGTCCCACTGCTGGGCACACCTGAGCCCTCAGCTGTAGGCAGGCACCTCAGGGAAAGTCTGTGCCAGAAAAGGCAAAACGCTGCCCAGCAGCCAGGGCTGAGGGGAACGGTGTGCGAAACAGCCCTGCCAGCCCCGAGGGGAGAGTGGAAGGAGGGCAGAGATTCCCCTGTGGCCCGTAAGGGATCCAGGGTGGGGCAGGTGTTTCTGTGCCAGAGCAGATATCCACACCCAAGCCCCTGGAGGACCCCGCACCAGAGCAGGTAGACATGCTCTGAAGGGACCACAGCCCATTGAGAGCCCACAGAGGAGCAAGCTCTGGCATGACCTGCAGACGGTGGAGAGGAGCCCACACAGGAGCAGGTTTATCCTGAAGGACTGCAGTGTATGTAGACCCCACACTGGACCACGGGACAAGTGTGAGGAGGCGGGAGGATCAGAGAGAAGCTGTTATGGATCTCCATTCCCCATCCTGCTGGCGCTGCCTGGCGGGCAGGAAGAAGAGGAGTTGGGACTGAGGGAGCAAAACTGAGTCTGGGAAGAAGAGGAGGTGGAGGTAAAGTGTTTTGGTTTTGTTTCTCAACACCCTATACTATTCTAAATTGTCAACAAATTAAATTAGTTTTTCCCAGGTTGAATCTGTTTTGTCTGTGACAGCAATTGGTAATTGATTTCCCTGTCTTCTTCTTGACCCACGAGCTTTTCCACATTATTCAGGAGGGAAGGGAGAGAGCAGCTGGATGGGTGTTTGGCAGCTAGCCCAGGTCAACCCACCACAACAAAACTACAGACTTGGAAGATAGGACGTAAACTTAAAGAAAGAAATGTGGGAAACAGTGCAAGTACGTTGAACTCCATGCCGAACAACAGAAATATGTCCTTCTTTTTGTCCTTGTCACATGCGGAGCTTGTCTCTTCACACCATAATCCTATACAACAGAAATCTATGAACAGAGCATCCACAAGCATTTCCAAGGGTTGAGTTCTGCCAGCTTTACTTACACTGAGTATTCCCACTGAATACTTGTCATAAAGTTGGCAGAATCAGGCCTTATTCTAAAAAACACTACTTCCAGGGGTTTGCCATTGAGATTAGTAACTAACTGATTATTTTCCAGCAAAGCTTCTCATACTGAATGTAGTCAACCTACTACATGGCAAAAGAACACTTGCAATTGTACTACAGAATCATAACTACAGCACATGCAGCGTTGGACTTCTCAGTAACAGGTGATTTGATCTGAGTTGAGGAGCTAACCTGCAGAATGAAGCTGAGGAAAGCAAATAGAAAGTTTAGGTGTATGACAGAACTAAGTGCACTTATTCTGATAGAAGATATAGAAAATAGCATGTAATTCATGCCAAGCATCAACGTTAGGTGCAGTTGTAAAAGACTTCGTTTTGATGACGCATAGTCAAAGCCTTAAGATTAATGTTCTTTCTGACCTGCAATACTTCAAGGCCTATGGGAAAATGAGAGGTAGCTGTCACAAAAACAAAGCAAACACTCATCCATTTTTAAATTTAAACTCAAGGTATTTAAGCTGGTCTCATGATCTTTCACTGGCATAAATGTTCACAAGAAATCACTTTCAAAATGTTGAATCCAATGTAATCTTGGCACAGGAATTTAAAACTCAGGCAGAAGTATTATTGCTGAAACACTTCCATATTTATGAAATTGGAGAATGGAAAAGATGGGATAGGATTTTTTAAATCAGACTGTACTCAGATATGAAAAAAATCCCTGGAGGACTGTTTGCACTGCAGCCACAGAGTCAAAGACATCTGCACAAATATTCATGAAATACTCTAGAATAATGGGAACAAGCAGTGAAATCACAGTCTATTCAATGACAGCCATCAAGCAGAAAGAAAGGCTAAATTTGTTGTCACTGTTGGTGAGTGCCAGCAAAACACATTTGGATAGCAGGGAATAAATGTCCCATGATGCAATTGATTATGAACATTAAAGACAAAAAGACATAGTTAAGGGTTTGAGAAGTAAAGGCAGCTGTCACAGCCCCAAGTTCAGCACCACAGCTTGCAACACGTTGGTATGACATTTATAGTAATGACGGCGAGTAAGTGTAACATGACCTTTACTCATCAGCCATGAGATGAATAACAAACGCTGTTAGGGACAGCAGAGTTGTAACTCACTTATGTCCAGATCAAAAGTAAGATACTCATAAAAGGTCATTTATTTCAAGGGAAGAGTTCTGAATTTCATTTTTTCTGTTGTTTTCCTTCTTTAACCTGTATTTTGAAGTTGAAACATTGTCATTACATGACAAAAGCATGAAATTTCTGTTTGATAAAGCAGAGAGGCAGTTCAGCCAGAAATAATTTTCTGTTTATGCATGGCCCTTTCTATTAATTGTCTGTGTTTGATTGCATTATCAATGAAAGTGTTACAAAAATACTAAGGAAATATAAGGGCATGTTAAAAATCCTCATTCAGTCTGAAGAGATCTGTTGTCTTTACTATTGTAACCTCTTTCACTTCCTTCTGCTGCTATCTTGAAGAGTCTATATATTCCAATGCCTTTGCAACCACTGGAAGTCAGTGTCTGGAAAAAATCAAACACTCTACACTCCTGTGATTTCAGTAAAGCTGTAACATTGTAAAACTGGAAGCAAAAAACTGATGAATAAGCATTTACATTTTATTCAGGATAATTTTAAACAGCCAACCTAATTCCCTGGTGTCACTAAGGCAGACTTCAGAGGATGCATGAGAGAAGCAGTCAAGTTGTGCTAGAGGCCCACTATTGTTGTATTAATATGATAGTAATCACGGATGCTTTCCTTCCCAACTCATGTATGCAGCCTGCAGGTCTGATCTGTATTCCTTATCTTCAGAAATGATTGTAGAGTTTCCCTCAACAGTATGACTGGAGTGCCAAACACCACCTTTTCACTGCTCATGGTTTCTGATTTATTCTTGCACTCGCAGCATTAGGTTAATAAGTGAACCATGTAACTGTACTAAAGGATTCTAAAAGAAATAGCAGGAGACAACTGTCACCATGGTATCACACTGTACGCTCTTTTTCTTGAAGAGAAACATTAATAAGATTGTACAGAAAAGGTGGGAGAGTAGCTACCAACAGCGGCAGTGCATTGTCTAACAATCTGAACTCAAATGAAGGAAATTTTTTGAGGACCCAAGACTTAAAGAAACATCAAACAACCTATTCCCACTTGTGTTCACATATCATCCATGAAGTCTTAAACACATCTACTGGGAAGAAAACAATTGAACAGCTAGTATAAGCTATTCAGCTGTGACCTGCAGTAAAAAGTAAGGAAGTAATACACTTGATCCATGCAGACATATATTTTCCCTGTCCTATTATCAGTCTCCATGCTCTCTTTTGGAACTTAAATGAGTTTACCCTGCTGTGTGTTAGCCCTGAAAGGTGTACTCTTCTTTCAGAGAAGATACTCATTTGGTCAGGGAATGGAACTCCTGCCTTCAATCTCTTGCTCAACAAAGGGCTCTGAACAAGTGAACTTCTCAGCCTAATGTGGAAACACTTGATAACTTTCTCAGAACAAATATCAAAACCGTGAGGGAAACATCCAATATTGCATTGTTTTTTAACAGGTACTGACTAAAACCAAACCTCTAACAGTAAAGATTCCCTAGCTGTAAGATACTTAAAATCTGAAAGTACATCTAGATTTACATACTCCAATTTTTTCTGTCTTTAACATATACAGAATATCATCCTGTATGAGAGTGAAGAATATCATATGCATATATAAGTAGCGTTTTTAGGTTTTACTCATGGTGTCTATCACTATGGTATGTCAGGCAGCCACCCTGTACAGAGAGTAAGACAGAGACTCCTGCAGAAGTGAGTCCACACATGAAGTGGGAAAAGTACAAAAATAGACAGAAGTGGATAATGCTGTAAATATTATCTACTCAGCATATTCATTCTTGCAGAACTCGCAGAACAGTTGCAGACACACTGCAAGTTGCAACAATCCAGTGTTTTCCACTCTAAGAACTCATGGGCTGAGAGCACTTTGCTATATCTTATTTGCAACTGACTTCGTTCTGTGACTTCTCACACAGAATTTTTAATGTGGCTTGGTAGGATAAACACAGACTTTATAATTACTTAGGGATAACCGAGGCTTTCATATGTTAACACGGCGAAGCAGTGAGAAAAACTGAAAAAGGAGCACCTCTCAGAATAAGGCAACAAAAAGCTTTCTCTTGAAAGCATTTATAATAGGAATTGACTTCATCACCTTTGAAATTGCTGCTGAAGATTCGTTGGGGAAACCAATTTCAGAAAGGAAAAGATTCAAACTTTCAAATTCTAAAAAAATTTATTTTCAATGACATTTAGGAAAGATTAAGCAGAAAACACAAAAAAAGAAATTCCAGATGAGTTCTGAGTGACCAGAGGGGACAATCCTAGTTCAGTCAATGCTGATTATTCATGCCCCACCTGTGGTTGGTAGTAGGCAATAGGTACCAGCCTATCTCAAACCCCTACACTAGGGCAGGTCAGGTTGAACTTTGAAGACACCTGTCTATGAAGGGAGCTTAAATGAGTAGGTCAAACTGGAAGCCTAGCCTTTAACTCTTAAACCTGGAGGAAACAGATCTCATGTTAAGAATGCTTCAGCAGTACTGCTGGTGAAAATCCTCCCTTGTTCACTCACTGAGAGAATGTCCGGGCTCCAAGAGACAGCCCCTGAGCTTAAAGAAGGAAAGCAATGTTGCCTTGATGATCCGTTCACAGCAATTTAAAGACATGATGTGTGACATAATCATTGCCTGTTAGGTCTTTCCCATGTCATTCATATATTTTTAAACAAACTAGCTTGGTGAGAGCAAATATAAATATGCAACAGCCAAAACCAAGCCAAATGTTCTTAAAAGGCAATGTCTCACCTTGGTCACTAAACTTTTCTAAAACTATTCATACTTTTAATTTTTAGATCAGACCTAAGTCTGATCTAAACAGACTCAAGACTCTTTATTAAAACCATTTACTTCTGATTTTTTTTTTTTTCCCCCAGAGTATTTTTCTTCTGCTTCAGTATTCTGGAAGAGCTGTTGGTGCTTTGAAGATCTTTGTATATCTGATTTCCACAAATGGTTGAACATAATCATGACTGTTGTTTGAACAATAAATTAAAATAATTTTCTGTAGCGTAAAAAGGACAATTTTGAAAATACCCTCAATTCTCACCCATGTCAGTGGTGTAGTATTCAGCGTCTGAAGTGCCTGAGTTTCAGCACCGCCTAACAGCTGTCTTCATAGTCCTCTTATTTCGATGGTCCTTTACATCATGGAAAGATGCTGAAGCTCCCACATTTACCAAGTGGTGCTTCAAGTGAACTGTGCGTCCGTTCAAAGTAAAGTACTGGATCTCCTACAGAGGAGCCATTTGGTTTTAGTGCAATAAATTTTAGTGGTTTTCTTTGAACTTAGAGCAAATGAGGTCTATATTATTGAACTCCTATTGGACTTTTCAGCAGACAGCAGAGCTGTTATATAACTTTAGGATTTTTTCCATTAGTCCACAACCATTGGGAATACAGCCCTGCAAAGGGGCAAAGACTTCCCTCTATCTATCCTCAGGTTACAAATCAGCTCCCTGTTCAGATCACTCAGACAACTCCATGGAAGAGTAATGGGCCCAAATGTTGTACTGGAAGTTTTACCAAACAACCTGTTAAAAGATTCTATAGCAGGAGCACCCAAATGACAGGGACACTATGAACAAGCATCTGGAACATGTTGTATTTAAAAAAGATGCATGAAGATCCAAATAATTATAGTTAAAACTTACTGTCAGTACCAGGAAAAGGCACTGATTCAGTAACTTTTGCCTGAATCTAGGTCTCAGGGATTTGATGTCTCCAGTACTCCTGTATTTCTCAGTCTTCCTCTGATTGTTTGGGAAGCAGGTGCACAGTGCTTCTGCAGACTTCCTGCCTACACAGTGCTGGAACTGGCTTCCTGGACCTCAGGAAAACTATGCAGTGGATCCTGTGTGAGGATGTGGAATACAGCAGTCTTTTTCTAAAAGAAGAGCCATTTGGTGGTTCTTGGAGAAAGGGTCTTTGGGGAAGAAGGTCTTTGTATTCAGTTGCCAAATGGCTGCTTTATGAGATGACAGATGTCCATTGTCTCCCAAACTCTGACTTCAGCTTTAGGTAGTGCAGCTCCCTCCAAACATCCTGTTTTTATCCCATGTGGAAGACAGTCAATCTCTGTTCAGCTCTTGTGGCTCAAGTATGTGCTCTGTTAACCTGAACCTTGATAATCAACTCCCGCCAAGGTTTCTAGGTGTGTTATATAAGATTATCCTCGCTCCATTTCAACACTTACTGTATTCTCCCTTTTTCTAGATACAACCGTTTCATCTTCTAGGAATTTATTATGAATCCAAGGCAACCACACCAATTTTCTAACATAGCCAAGAACCTCTCATCAATTCAAGTGTGTCTGCCAATTATATGACATCATCTCCACGAGCTTGGAATCTTAACTCTCTGTGAGAGAGCCTCAAACAATAAGAAGTTTTGTGGACCAGATCCAGCCTGTAGGAACAATTTTAATCTGGCAGTTTGTTGTTTGCTACCCACTTATCATAGGCCCTTCAGACACAATCTGGGAGAATGATAGAGGTTAGGTGTCTTGAGTTTGTTGCTCACTAACCTCTTCTCTCAAATTCTTTTGAGAGTGAAGCAACTGAACAGTACCTGCCACATAACAACAGTGTAAGCTATTTTACGTCACATAATTTGCCTGTGACAAAAGCACACATGAATGTGGGGGGAAGATTATAGGGACTGCTTGTATGACCAGCCATGGAACTAGAGCCCTCAAGGCATCCAACCCACAGGGACATCTCCATTTTTTTCACATCACAGATGCGCTTGCAGATGCAGGACAGAGGAGGCTGTGAGGTACACAGTCTTCGTAAGGTGTAGTAAAGCCTTTTCTGACAGAATGTCTGAAGGTCACTCCTACATCCAGTGGTATACACTGGACTTCATCACGGCTAGTTAAAGAGAGAGATGAGGAGGGACAGCAGCTCTGTGGCCCTTTCCGTTCTATCAGCCTTTGGAATGAATCCATTGCTTGGTTTAGCATTGTTGTCACATTATCTATAGCCCTGATTAGTCCAATTTAGTCACTTTTGATAATGCTCCCTTTTGTGATGACCCTAATGTTGTTATAAAATCAGTGAAAAAAAGAACTGGATTCTTTTAATATAAGGCGCTTTGCTTTCCCGCGCACCCCCACCCCCCCCCCCCACCCCGCCCTGCTAATCCCCTGTTAAAATACAAATATTCAATCAACACAGTTTTAGCCAGGACATGCTACACTGTTTTTCAACTCCTCTTTTTTTTTAAAAAATGGCCTTAATCTGTTCACAAATCCTTTAAAAATTACTTTTCCTAGTACTGATGATAAATTTTATGTTTTCTAAATACAGTACTTTCCAGATGCTTGTTCCAGAGGCTTCTGC
Source organism: Eurypyga helias (assembly GCF_000690775.1). Lineage (NCBI taxonomy): Eukaryota > Metazoa > Chordata > Aves > Eurypygiformes > Eurypygidae > Eurypyga > Eurypyga helias. The sequence goes on from NW_010239205.1 coordinate 27,719, forward strand.
CACCTCACTGGTAATGTTGTATGTTCCTGTAGCTTTGCATTTTTATTTGCCTCAATATTGGTTCTGTTTCTTCTGAGGATGAAGATTCAGTGCTGAGATCCTTTGTTGTCCTGAGAGCCACACCATCGTGCTTTGCAAGCTGTCCTCTCCATACTACATGCCCAGAACGCTCGTGTCATCAGCTACAGGGAATACATATTTTCAAAACATCCTTCTTTACCTGCAGCTCCTCCTCAAGACTTCCCAAGTTACTGCTAGCCATCCTAGCACAAGTAGTATTGGCTCAGATTCTTTTCCTGTACTATTTAACCGCTATGTGAATTGTTTTTTCTAGCTAGTCTGAGGTACCCTCTAGTTGCTGAGCTTTCTTCTCCCAAATCTTTGCTTGTGCTGTCTTTGTGATCTATTCACTGCTTTGATCATGCTCTTGCTTTGCCAGCAGACTTGGCCTGTTTATGCTTTTCTTGTAACATCCTATTTTGTTGCTTGTCCAGCTTGTCATTGTTTGTTTATGACTTCCAATAACTTCCTCTGAAGTATTTGGTATCACTTTCTCAAATATTTCCCATACAAGATACAGTGAGATTTCTTCATCATCCCAAAGTAACGGCCTGAAATGCACTCTCAGCTTCACCTTGCATGTGTCCTTTGCCAAGCTATCTTTGCACTTACAAAGGATCAGACAGACAGCAACACCCAATCATCTTCTTGGGCTGTATCTTACCCTTTCCCAGAACAGAACAATTCATGTTCACAACCACACTCTGTACGTCCATAGACAGTAGCATCCCACCATGACTGTCTGTATTTTTGACTGAAAATAATGTGTTTAATGTGACTTTTGGTCTGACCATTTGGGAACATCATATCACTTCATACATATACATATATGTGAGGGAGCCAAAGAGACATTAGGTGTGACTTTCATGACCTAACTCTTCACTGACTTTCTATTTTTTAATTCAGCCCTCACATTCATACCATCAATTATCAGACTCTGGAAGCTTGTCTAGAGTGTGTTTTCATCCACACTACTTCTTCGCGTCTTCTGCTGCTTTGGTTGCTGTCTGCACCAGCATATCATACCAATGCACAGTTCAGTGTACCAGTTGTAAACACGCAGTACCAGTTTGCTGAAGTAACAGTCTCCGGAGGCTCACTGAGGTGTTGCCTACTGCTCTAGCAATGCTATTGGTGTGCTTTGCTTGCCTACCTCTATATCTGAAGTTGGAAAAGTGTAATTTCATATTGTCACTTCCCCTATGTTCTTTTCTAGAATTCCTGAATTCTTTAAATTCTATTATATATCATAGAATCATAGAAGGGTTTGGGTTGGAAGGGATCTTAATGATCATCTATTTCCACCCCCCCTGCCATGGGCAGGGACCCCTTCCACTAGACCAGGTTGCTCAAAGCCTCATCCAGCCTGGCCTTGAACACTTCCAGGGATGGGGCATCCACAGCTTCTCTGGGCAACCTGTTCCAGTGCCTCACCACCCTCTCCATGAAGATATTGATATGCTATCATAATATAAAACAATGTAACACTACCAGATGCAAACGTTTCCAGCTTTCTTTAAGCCTAATATTTTGACCCTTTCTAAATTTTTCTTTTTTTTTTTGTTCTAAATTTCATTTTGCAAAGACTGTTCTGTAGCCCTGACAGAATTGAACCTGG
>NW_010239206.1:0-733 GCF_000690775.1 Eurypyga helias
CCAGCAGCAGAGTCCTCTCGTCCGCTGCGAAAACTCTGGCAGGAAAACGGGCTCTGTGTCAGGCTTTTCTCAGAGTAAACAGACAGAAACTCTAGTGTCTGCAACGTTGCCCCAAAATTCTTTATTCTGAGGGCGAAAACTCCCGGGAAAATTGGGCTTGTTCTGCAGATGTACTCAGGATGGCAGTGAGAATGTCCCTGAGACCCAGGTTGGCACTGGCGTGTCATTCTTCCCGGGAGCGGTGCGTAGTGGCACCCCCGTGCCCGTGGGCTGCCCGGCAGCAGCCTCGGTGCTGGCACTCGGCCGAGCAGGTACAGCCTGACAAATTGGGTGGCTTCACGGTGGGGTCACGGCCTGGGTGGATAAAGGAAGGGAAGCGGTGTTGTCTGCCTGGGCTTGTGCAAAGCCTTCGATACTGTCCCTCACGACATCCTTGTCTACACTGGGGAGACATGGATTAGACAGATGGATGGAGTGCTGGGTGGATAAAGAACGGGCTGGATGGTCACACTCAGGGTGGTGGTCAACGGCTCGATGTCCGAGTGGAGATCGGTGACGAGTGGCGTTCCTCAGGGGTCGGTGTTGGGGCCTGTGCTGTTTAACATCTTTGTCAGTGACATGGGTGGTGGCATTGAGTGCACCCTCAGCAAGTTTGACATGACCCCGAGCTGTGCGGGGGGGGGACAGGCTGGAGGGAAGGGATGCCATCCAGAGGGACCTGGACAGGCTGGAG
>NW_010239206.1:1091-1296 GCF_000690775.1 Eurypyga helias
GCATTTCATGGTTTGCTCACTCCTGCCTCTCTCTGTCCTTACCACTGGGAAGTTTTCTTACGTCTGATCTGAGTATTTCTCCCGGCAGTTCGTTATGGCCACATTTACTCTGTGGAGGTACAGGAGGAGCTCACTCGCATCCCCTTGACAGCTTCCCCCGTGCGTGCTGAAGGCTGCTTGCCATGGAATCACGGAATGGTTTGGG
>NW_010239206.1:1734-2031 GCF_000690775.1 Eurypyga helias
CCCCTCCCCTCCTGTCCTCCCCCTCGGGCGGGGGCAGCGGGTGGCTGGGAGGTCTCAGCTTCAGCCGGGGTTCACCCTGACTGGTGTCACTCCAGGAGCAGGACATCCCCCACCTCGGCCCGTCACTGTCCCCCCAGCCAGAACCTGATGCCCGTGGTGGCAGTCACGGCGCTGGCACTGCCCAGCACCATTGGCTCAGCGCAGGCAGCGCAGGACCGGAGCAGCCTGGTGACCCCGGGAGCATCCAGAGGAAGGGGTGGCCCTTGCAGCACCCACCTTCACCCCCCCATGGCCCCC
>NW_010239206.1:2276-2519 GCF_000690775.1 Eurypyga helias
AGGAAGAGGGCTTGGGAGTGGTAAACCCATTCCTACCATTACAGGAACGGTACGGAAAAAAGGGCTTGGGAGAAGGGATTTACGTTATCAGCCCCCCAGGGAGAGGTGAGGAATCTCAGAGACAAAGTCCCGGGGTCCCAGGCGATGCAACAACTGTGCTGTCCGTGACCTCTGCAGAGGGGTGTCTGCTGGCGGTGGCAAAGCGCGGAGGCTCCGGGAGGTGCCGCGGGAGGACGCCGGCTG
>NW_010239207.1:0-28948 GCF_000690775.1 Eurypyga helias
CCGCCTGTCGGTGTTGATAATAAATCCGGGAGCGCTTCTGCCGGTGTAAACTCGGGCCAGGTGGGGTTACGCTGTTTGTGGTGAAAAGTTAAACTTGTTCCTAAACGTGCCCCGGCCTTGCCCTTTCCTGCCCGCGGAGAAGGAAGCTTTGCCTCGCGGGCTCCGTGGCGAGATGTGCGCGGAGCACCTTGTGAGCCCCTGTTTCTCTCTCGTTGCGGCCAGCTTGGCTCCCAGATGGCCAATTCCCTCAACGGTCGGAACCCGCGCAAGGGACGGATCCTGGGCTTCATCGATGCCATTCAGGATGCCGTGGGCCCCCCCAAGCAGGCAGCTGCCGACCGCAGGACTGTGGAGAAGACCTGGAAGCTCATGGACAAGGTGGTGAGTGTCCGCCTGCCTCCGCGGAGGCGCGCACGGGGAAGGATGGGGCTGTGTAAGTACGCGGGGGGGGACGGTGTCTCCGTGCGGCTCCGACCGCGCTGCTGCTCTGTGCCTCGGGAGTGAGGGGACTTAGTTTAGCTTATTTAAGAGCTATTAGTCTGTCTTCTTTTTTTTTTTTCCCTTGTGGCCTCTGGCTATGTTTTTTTTTTAATCTTGGTTTTCGGAGGGAAAACAAATGTGTGTGTTTGCCTTAGGCTATTGTTATTTTCAGATCCTTTAAAATGACTCAAACTTGAAGAGCTGTCCTAAGGAAAAGCTGCTTAACTTAGACTTGTAATCACATATTCTGTGTGTTTCGTGTGGGATCACATTGCTAGTCTGCGAACAAGACCTCTGAAGTAGGAAACTTCGGCTGAGCTAATTGTGCTGTGAGACATTCTGGTGATGGCAACGTAGATACGTTTGTGCTTTTAGGAATGTGCGTGGGGACTGGGGGATGTCACTCTTGTCAGTTTAGTAAACAGATTAGTATGGCATGCCTAACTCTTAAGGGTGTGTTCTGCATTTTAATGATTTTTAAGTACTTCTACTCTTCATTTTGAAACTAGAAATACACTGTACTGAAACTCATTTTTCAGGAAGTGGGGGGATAGACCATAGTTTTTTTAAATCTTATAGTTATCTGCACCAGCCTGATACATTTTGTTTAGTATTATGCAAAATGACAGCTAGTTTGATGAGATTAGTTGGAAGAGTTCCTTACCAGTGTTAGGACCAGTTTGATTATACCACAGATAACCATTCAGGTGGTGGAGGCCCTCCGTTCTGCAAATGTGGTGATACTTGAGAGTTTCCTCTTGAAATTACTGGGGAGTGAGGATTACTACCTGTTAGCCTTTGGTCTGTATGGCAAGGGAGTTACCAGTTTTTAACTCTGTCATTCTTCATAAATTAGAGTAACTCTTTGCTTTCCTTGGGGCTCTTGTAAAATGCGGATGTTTAACATTTCTTAAAGTTTGTAAGTTGTTATGTGGTGGACATAACTTCATGTTATATGCCTTGGAAAGTGGCAATTTCAAAGTATTTGGTTAAGTCCTTTTATACTCTCCTTTTTAATGCTCCAAGAATAGCATCTGTATTTCCACCTCAATTTCTGGAGATGATGATAAACTTAAAACCAAGCCTCGATAGAAATGGTTATTATCACAAAGACTTTGTTGACATTTCCCTGTTAATGATCAGGATGCTGTAAACAGGAGCAGCATGTAATAAGAACTTTAAGTATAAATACTTGGAAGCAGGAACTCTTCAGTAGAAGGAAGTTTTTGACTTGGAAACCAGGTTTGTCATTGTTGAAACCACGTGGGGAATGTACACCTTAATTTCACCCTGTGTCAGGCCACTTACAAATCTGTATGGTAAGGCTGTCCCCTGGTTGGTTTGTGTATTCATGGTTACTAGAAAATCTTAACCCCACTGCTTGGGCTTGTGGATTGTATTTACTCAGCTAATACAGGGTAACTCTGTGTGTAACTGTTACAGCAGAACATTGAACAGCCAGTAAGGCCTGTTCCACAGAAGTCACTGGAAAGGCTGGATATTGTGCGGTGCTTCCTTTTTCATTTTACTGGATAAGTGTCCTCAATTTGGATCTTTAATGCATCCTCTTTAAGCTGCTCTCAGTTAATCAAGTTTTATTTCCAAATTATATTAAAGTATACCAGACAGGGTGATGTCACAGAGTGAGAATGCTGTAGCTTGCTGCTTCAGTTTTTAACATTTGGTGCTTATAGTGGAAGGATGTGTTTAAGCAAATTTAATATGTTGGCAAACACATTAACAAGTCTCTCAGCCTCATGTGGCAGTAGGCGCAGGAAGGTCATTTTCTCCTCTGCCTAGATCAAAACCAGGGATTAAAATCAGAAATAGAAACCTGCTCAATTTGACTGTTGTTTCAAATCCCATTTCTGGAGTTTGTCCTCCAGCTGATTCCTGTGGTGGGTCACTGATCAAATTAATACCTAGTGAAAGGTGGTAGGCTCTGCAAAGTCGGTGGGGTGACACCCATGATAAGATTGTGGCATTGAGGTCTATTTTGCTTGTTGTAATAACAGTCATTATCCTTGTTTATTCTTTAACTACAAAAGCTGTGGTAACCATCTTTTTGCTGCAGTGAGGTAGCTAAAGTTTTCTCCCATTCTAAAGATATAAGGGAAAGGGAGAATGGAAACAAAGCTAAGCTATTATCTTGACCAAAGGATGAAAAAAGAGTGGCCTTAAAAACTAGGGGCAGAGCTCAATAGTTCATGGTTTATGTTTCTTTCTTAAAACTGCCATTCTTTACCTTTCCTTCATTTCTTTCTCTAATTTCCTCCTTTGGCAGATTAGACTTCTGTATGAATAATTTTTATTCAACTATAAGGGATTAACCAATACTACAACTATTGCTACTCTGTAAGAACTATACTATGAGAGTGGTTTTGTGGTGTGTGTAAAAGTTTTGGCTACTTAGATACTGTGCATGCTTCTCTGTGTAGAATTGGTTGTACATCATGCTTAGGAGTTGTTCAGATTTCATGGTAATGTTTCTTTTTCATGGGCTAATGCTTTGGCTGTTAGAATAGGCAGAGGTTGCAGTTCTGCTTTAGTGTCTTCCCTTCAAACTTCTGTTACTAGTTTGAAAAAACCAAGGGTTTTGAAAGAGTTCCTTAGGAGACCAGAACTTTGAGACAGTGCTCCTGGTTAGAGCTCTGTTTGGAAAAGTTACTGTAAGCAACGTACTTTCAGGGAATCAGAAAAAAAAATTCTTGTTCTAAGTAATCAGTGAATGCAAAATGTTACCTGTCTCTCTTATATGTGTATCTTCCTGTGTGTACTTCATCCCCTGGGATCTGTAGTTTTTGAGGTTTACTCGTATGTCTTTTTTTATATGAATTTACAATACTAACTGCATTTTTAAAGAGGCATCAGCTATTAGCAGCCATATTCAATTTCCTTGCTGCTTTTCTCATGGGTAAGCAGTAGCTTTACCATCAAGAACCAAAAATATTTTGGTTAATTCCTTTGCAATGCAAAGAATAATATTCCTCTTATGGGTTGGAAGGCTAGCCCTGCTTTCCAGTGCATTGTGTAAGAAAGTTGACCGTGTATCTTTGAACTTCTAGCAAGCGAACTATGGCTTTTAAAACACGATGTGTATTTTAGAAATTTCATATCCTATAAATAAATGAAAAAATAACACTTAACAAGTAACTCAAGTCTTCTTTTAAACTATGCATAAATTGCATGGGATTTTTTTCTCTGAGATTCTAAACCTAATGATTTTAAAACCTAGAAACTAGCCGTGTATTATTATTAAAGGATAACGGTTATCTTGAACAACTTTGGGAGAGAATGCCTATTATGTAAACATGGGAGTAGTTCAGTTAATTTTTACTGCTTGGGCTCTTTAGATTTGGCAGTACTGTTGTGCACACTTTACTGTTGTGGTTTTCAAGCTGATAAAATCGTGACACGTTCTGAACAGGATTTTTTTTTAAAATGGGAATATTCCAGCAACTCACAATCACTTTTCAGTACTCTTATTGGGCCTGAAAATAATTCTGTTTTCTGCTGTGAATGTTAACAATATTGTCTAAACTGTTTGGGTGCTCTGTCATGGCCCACCCAGTTGTTTGACAATATAAATGGGGATGGCAATTTGTTTTGCTATTTAGTAGTTACCTAAGAGCAAATTAGAGCTGTTGACTGAGTGAGTAAAAGCTGTACTACCTCTGTAACTTAGTAATGTGGTTTTCTTTAACATTTGTCAGTATCCAAGTTTTCAACAGTGTCTATATGAGTATACAGAGCACAGCAGTTGAAACTGTGTGTGCTGTTGGTTACCCTTTGCAACATCTCTTTTTTTCTAGTCCGAAGAAAGCATAAATGACCCTCCAAAGTCAGCTGTCCTTGTGCTTATGTAGCATCAGCATCATTATTGCTTATTCCTCCAGTTTGGAAGCATATGGCACAGTTGCAGTGCGATAGCTGTTGAACAAGCACCTACTGTATCTTCAGCTGAAAGGGCGGTGATCAATCACCTCTACTTACATTTTGACAAGAAGGGTTCTTTCGGAAAGGAAGCTCATCTTTCTGTGGAAAACAAAATGCATGGATTTAATGTAATTTCTGGCAGAGGGGCATATAGCGAAGGAGCACCATGTTCAGATTCCATCCATTTTCCTGATTAGCCCCTCCCTGGTTAAGTTCTTCAGAATTCAATGTTGGTATTGTTGTGTGTGTGGGGTTTCTGGAGAATTGTTATGGTATCTTAGTGCAGAGCTACCTTTACGCTGTGTTGTGTCAGTGGCTGACTTTTTTTGCCCTGGGTAATGGAAGATGCCAGTTCAGTAGACGGTTTTGAACTGTAATTTTGGAAGTGTGTGAGCACTCATGCTCTGATTGTTCTGGTCCATTCACTGCCGCTGAAAACAGTGTTTAGCGGATGTCCCACTCATGAGATACTTACTCTGGTTTAGTTGTGTTACTTTCCTTGTATTGTCTTTGAGTAGCATTAGGTGTTTAAACAGATTGTGTTAGGGCTGCTATGCTTTGCTTGAATAAAAGTTCTTTTGTCAAAGCAGTCTAGGGCTTTCAACTTTATTGTTTGCTTTAAAAACTGAATAGAAGATAACAGTTTTCTGTAAGAAATTAATTGTCTAAATTCAATAGGTATCTCTTACTCTAGTCTCTGAAGATGCTGTGAAGTAATGTCTTATAATTTAAGTCAAATATCTTCAAAAATGTTACGAGCAGTGGGGGAGGGGAGAGAGTGGAGAGGGGAGAAGAGGGAATTGGTGTTTTTTTTCCATAGACACTAGACTAAGCTTGTCTGGAAGTTCCTGAATTAACTGTTTCAGAATCATTCTGGTAGATCAGGGTGATGCCTTAGAGTGTGATTCTGATTGTGAAGAACTATTGGTTCTGTGATTCTGGAGTAAATACTTGGATTTACCCTAAGTGAGGTAGTGAAAAGGAGCTTAGCTTTGTCTCAGTTTATCTCAGTGAGAAGAGACATTTCTTACTAACTTGCTGACTGACTGCTTTTCATTTTTTAGACTGAAGGCTTGCTAAATATATACATGTTTACTTCCAGTCATAACAATACACAAATCACACAGTGATATGATTCATGTCCGCTCCTCAAGTGTTGGTGAGGGTTGCTTTGTAAAGTGCAATATGGAGATCTTTATTTTTGGTTGCCTTTTTTTCTTTTCTGTTTGTTTTGTTTTGCTTTGAGTCCTGTTTTCTTTTGAGGAAAGGTATGTGGGACATTTCTGGTGCATTGGTGAATCTTTTGCGTCAGCCGATGTCATTTCTTAGTGCTTACTTCTAATTGTGAACCGCTGTGGTACGTGTCAGGACATCCTGACTCTGAAAACCATATGGTTTACCAGCCATCTCTTTACAAACTCACTTCCTTTGGACTGAAACCTTGTGTATGCTGTAAAGTGAGGAAAGTCTTGTACTGCTTCACTGGGTCACTGACTTGAACTAAATCTTGGCATTTTTTCAAGGAGAATGCATTAGACTACTTGAGTTGTACTGTAGCATTTTTTGTATGACTTTCTTACAGGCTGGTTCTGGAGTTGAAGGTTCTAGCAATGTGCTGTGTTTATCTCTCTAAAATTCAGCAGAAGGTGAAGCCTTGTAAACCATAATGACCACAAGATCCTGTTTTGATGTGTATGACTGTATGTAATGACACTGGACACTTTCTAGAACATCTGAAAGAGAAACTAATTCTTCTTTATAACTGGATGTTCTTTTTATGTAGTTGAATGGACCAACTGTTGAGTGAAAATACACCAACCAGCATAAGAAATTTGCTTTTTTCCTGTTTTTATATTTTTAATGATATTTTTCCTGCTTTTATATTTTTAATGTATGAGAAAACCACTTACTCTGCATATTGGCACATCTCATCGAAAAGACGAATTCAGATGGAGAATGAATTCTTTGATTATGAGATTTAAGTTAGGATAAATAAGCATTTCAGAATGATTGCAGCCTTCTCTGCTTGTGGTCTGCCTTCATTGCTGACTTTTCCCCTGAAGTTTTTTCCTCTTTTCAGCTGTTTTTTTTTTTTTTTCTTGTGCTTGTTGCTCCAGAATTTGTAATGCCTAACCAGTGATACCGATTTATGTCATCTGTAGTTGGCTTTGGGAGAATGTCAATCTCGTTTCATGTTTTCACTAAATCAGAAGTCACAGAGAACAGAAGTTCAGATGAAAAATGTCTGTTTTTCATAAGGTTTTCACTTCTGTCTTTGGGATTCCACTTCTGACTTCTACAAAAAAAAAAAATCATGTATGTCTCTGCATGGATGATCTTTAGATCTGTCTACACACGTAAAATGCTTTGCTTATGTTTCTGAAATCTCCTTAAAGAATTCTAGCTGTCAACATCATCATAACCAAAAGAAAATGGTTAATCTCCCTCATATGCGTCTCTTGTTAGTCCCTTTCTTGATCTTCTGGGGTGATAGCATCATCCTGCCTTCACTCAGGCAACTCCTTTACTTGAACTGCTCTTTTAAAAATTGTGTCTGAATCTTTGATTAAGATGTGATTCACAGACAAGTACAACCTTCTGCATCAGTCCATGCAGTTGCTGTTTTGTGTATCAGTAAGTTCAGGTTTGCTTTTCTGACCTTGAAAGACTGCCATCATATCCAACCTTTATTCTTTGAGAATGCTGCTGCAGGCGTCTCCTAACCCATGACTCTGGACCGTGTTGTCATTTATTTTATCCTGGTAACCTTCTCTTTATCACATGAAATATAAACCAGTTATTTTCCGTTTCAAATTCTCTTGCTGTCTCACTTTTTGCAGTTATGGATTGCAGTTCGAGACTTCATCACCTGATGAAGAGATGACCGAACATCTTCATGCTTTCTTTTATTTTTTTGTTTCTTTCCAGCTTCTTCCTCAACTTAGGAGAAATTCCTTTATGAGCCACTGAATTATTTTAGATCTTGCCTTGAAACTTTTCTCTGCTGTTTATATGGTGGTGTGCTCATGTACTCCTATTTGCCTGCACTCATCTGCTGTCGTTTTGTTTCCTACTGAGGTGGTCATTTTCTCTGTGTGAAGGCCTGTCCTGCAGCACATCAGAAGGGTTTCTGGTCTTTCGTTGGTCTAGTAGGTGAAAGAATAATAGAAATTACTAAAGTGACAGTGGATCAGTGAAATGAGGCGAGCTGTTGCAAATGTCATGTTTTAAAGACACTGCGTCAGTAGCAGTGATGAGTTTTCATTCTTATCATGGTGCTAGACTTCTTTTTTTTAAAACTTGATCGTGCCTGACTTTTGTCCACTCCTCTGTCTCCACTTTTCTAACTATGACCCCAGTTACCTAAATCTAATTGCCTCGTGTGTTTTTGCATGTATGTTTTGGGGAGGAAAAACCAACAGTTACGCGTTTGCTTTGCTCTTCATGGTGCATGAGGATTTGCTAGTGGCAGCAGTCTTAAGCCACTGAATGGTGTAAATCTAGAAATCGAAGGAGGGCTTAGCAATAGCAATACAGCTTTGAGTTCAGAGAGGTGAATGTTACAGGATACAAGTTTGTTCCCCTTCCTGCCCCAGAAATGCTCAAGACTGCACTTTTTGAAGTTGATGTGTTAGTAGGAATAGAAGTCTGCTCTCAGCAGTATTAAGATGTTTTTACGGCCTCGTTAGTTACTTCAGAAGAATGTCAAAGTCACTAATATATAATGTGGCGATCTCCAAATGATACCCATAAAACTTTATACCACATGGACTTAATTCTTTTGTAAGTATTTGCATATGTACAGCTCTGCACACATGTCTAGAATGTGTCCCTCTGCAGTGGTTTAGCAGAGTGTGGATAGCTCAGTGCAATAGCACTCAAAAACTACCCATTAGTTTCGATCACTCTTGCTTTCTAGTACAGGACGTTACAGAATGGACTACCAGAGCATTTAGGTAGCCAGGAGATAGTTACTCTAAGTTTGTGTAAGTTCAGGAAACAAAAGCAGTACCACCTTCTTCCAGAAAAGTTTCCAGTGGAGACTAGATTCAAATAGAGGTGTGCAATCCATCTGAGGCTTATTCTTTTAAGTAATGTATATATATAAAATTAATTTTTGTGCCATATAGGAACATGATTATTCCAAGTCCATTGAGATGTTATCTTCTGTTAGAACCATGAACTGGAAAACATTGACTTTATAATGTTTTGTTTCCTGCTTTATGATACCTGTTTGTGAGTGACTTAATTTCTGTCGTAGCCTGTAGCTTTTGAACCATGACAACATTCAGACCATTTTTGTATGTGTAGACCTCTCAGACTTTAAATTCCTATAGGTTCTAGGAAGTTACATTGTTGGATAGAGACAAGAGAGTGCCAGGAGATGACAAGATAATTTATAGTGTCAGTTCCTAATATACATTTAAACATCCGTAAGGAAGTTCACCTGGAGCAAACAGGTCTGTTTGAAACTACTGCTCTTGGCATCAGTTACATACTGTCTTGATAATATGCTCCTTAGTATGTATTAGGCAGGCAAAGACATTCTTACCTTAAAAGCAAACCCCAAACTCTGTAAGTAAGCTTGTTTGCTTTTTATAGCTATGATGGGAATGAGTTAGATTTTACACCCTTTGACACTAGAGACTATGTTGGGATTTCATGGAACATGAATCAAGTAGGATTTAGTTCTTTTTGCCTGTAGGTTAGAGAAGTCTGCTTACACCTATTAATATTAAGATGTCAGATCAGTTTTTGCCCCAACCTGTTACTTTTCTTTTACATGCTCTTTTTTTTTTTTTTTTTTTTGCTGATAGGTAAGGTTGTGCCAAAACCCAAAGCTTCAACTCAAGAACAGCCCACCTTACATACTTGACATTTTACCTGACACTTATCAACATTTGCGACTTATACTGAGCAAATATGATGACAACCAGAAACTTGCACAACTCAGTGAGAATGAATATTTTAAAATCTACATTGACAGTCTCATGAAAAAATCGAAACGGGCTATAAGACTCTTCAAAGAAGGAAAGGAAAGAATGTATGAGGAGCAGTCACAGGACAGGTAAGTGAAATATTTAAATATGAAGTAGATTGTCTGGCCTGTCTGCATTCTTAACACTCTGTCTGCAGCCATTGTGTTGTGGCTTTTTAATTATTTGAAAAGCAGAAGTACTTATTGTTTGGATTCATTGACCCTGCAGGTCAATCAGTAATTTGCTGGATTTGTTACACCGTGTGCTCTTATCTGTCACTTGGTGACCTTTAAAACCAAGTGCATTTCCTTCATAAAACATTAATTTCATTGTAATTACTTGTTCACAGGGTCTTACAATATGTAGTTCTTCCTCCTGGTAGAGAGAGATTGACTGTTACTTGGATTGAGCTTGACCTCCCTACCTCAGTTCTTAAAACTGTGGGAGCCATGATGGATGTTGACTTACAGCTTTCACGAGTGATGAAATGGAGCAAAGCAATATCCACATTTCTGAGATACTGTGTGATGATAACACAAGGTGATGGAAATGTTAGTTTGCTGCTGAGAAGACTTTTCAGAAACCTAATGTATTCCTGATTTGCAGTGGTTCAGTTTTAATAGTGGGGCTTAATGCCCACTTTACGTGTAGTCTTGGTGGTGGGTGATTTGATTTTACTACCTATTATTGTAAGAATGATGTTTCGAGAAAACCTTGTTCTTGCAGTTTTGTGTCGGGAAGGGGTACAGCAGCGTTGTGGCAATTGGACTCTGCCATGTGTGGTCTATCTTTAAATCTAATCAAACAAAAGATACGGTGCTGTTTCCAGAGTCTCCCCTTTTTAAAGGAGATAGTGGGGAACAGGAGGTAGAGAGGAAGTGAAGGGAGGATTGAATCCCTGCCATTCTGTCTGCACCTGAGCTCAGTGGCAGGGCTGTGGTATAGTTTTACAGCTGGTGTAAGTATTGGTAAAAGCAGTGAAGTATCTACAGTCTTGTAAATGTCACTGGTGTTGTGCTTGATCTACACATGTGTTCCTCCCAGATATTTGGCAATAATTACAGCAATTCAAGATACTGTGCAGGTCTCCTGTGCGTGACAGAGGGTCTGAAGCTTGCTTAATGTTTAAGGATTTTTTTTTTTTTAAGTACTTAAAGACTGCCCAATTGTGAATCCATTTGCAGCAACTTGCCTAGGAGGAGCAAAATACACAGTTGGAATCATTTTAGTGATGGGTAAAGACTTTGATGAATGTTTTTTGTGTTTGAATTCGTAAGTATGTAAAGGAACGTTTTCACTGTAGAAGTGTTCTTACCAGAACCTTGGAAGAGTTATTCAGCACTGAGCCTCTGGGTTCTTTTTTTTATATCCCATTTGTTGTATGCACAGAAGTCATTGTGTTGCAAAGGAAATAAGTACTTTTTATGGCAAGGGAAATTTGACATAAATGGTTGCATTATGTAAACAGGTTTTATTTTGACTTCCCTATGTTGTATGAAGCCCAGATTTACTTACAGCTTTGCTTACAGTTAGCATTAAATTAAAGCCAGTTTGTGTCACTTTCTCAGTCTGCTCTATGCTCTGTACAGTCAAACCGTCTTAGTAATGGTATCGGGTTGCTAGAGTTGTTCTTTCCAATTACCCACTTCACTTCCTGCATAAGGCTTAACAGTGGTGATATAAGGATGTCTCTGTCTGAAGCAAACAGTTTCTGAAGAAGGTGCAGTTAGCATATTTACTGTCATTTATTTGGGCCGTTCTTGTGGGATGATTGGAAAGGAAGGGTTTTAAAACAACAATGAAGTGCACTGGATCACAATAACTACTTAAGTTAGTAGTTATTGTACTTGTATTTCAGAAGGTGAGAACAATATTATTTTGCCTGACCAATGGAGTTTGAAGCTTGAGGAAGGGGGTGCAATAGAAATGTTTCTCCTGTGCTAAAATTGTTAGTAGTGTTTCCTGTACAAACTGTATTCTGACATACAGCAAGAATGCTTAAATAACAACAAAAAAAGTGTGCAAGTATTGTCCAACAATTCATGCCACTGTAAGTTAAAGTCTACATCTTTGTGACGTCAGTGCATCCTCTTTCATCTACTGGTGATGTTTTATCTGTATGTGTGTCCTAGTTTTAAAGTTGGATTAATGTACACCTTTCTCCTGAGCCCTATGACAAGGTACCTGTTTGCTCTGCAGTGCTTCAGCATACTTAATCCTGTTAATTCTCGCTAAGTTAGTAAAAGGAGCTGTTAATGTTTTTAGCTTATTGGCATCCAAATGTGCCTGCTTTAATCTAAGTACGCTGTTTTTTAGTGTTATAATGCCAAACATTGGAGTGATTGTCTAAATGAAGTGTTTCTGAAGGTGTTTCTAAAATGACTGTAAAATTGAAGTATAGTCAGTTTTAAAAAAGGCAAGTCAAAAGCCTCTCTGACAACTAGCCAGTTTCAGTGGTTTGCAATCTTACATTTCTGTTTTGTTTTCTGTTAGTATCTCTGTGGTTTCTGGATAAAAGGTCATCATGAAAAAGAGAAACAGGCTGCACTTGGAAGCATTCTGTACATATATTTGGTATACTTCTAACATGTTAGGGTTGTTCAATACATTTTGTTTAGGTACATTTAGGAACCAGTGGCAATATACATGTGATTTTTTGTCTGATGACACCAAAATTACTCTGTTGTGAAGAATTTGTCATGAATTTTAGTTCTCAAAGATCCTGTGGATGAAACAAGATAGCAAATCGGTCAGATCATGGCTACATTATGGTGGTGTTGGCTCTCTTATCCTGTGTTCCGTGTCAAACACCTATGATAGCTGTTTAAGATTAGATGGTGCTGTCATTCTGTACTTCTTGGGGTAAGCCTTGCTAAGCAGAGAAAATGTGGCTTACAAGTTTGTTTGTTGTGTATGAATTGCATCTACCTTCTGGGTATGGTGTCTAGTATAAAATTCTGTCCTCTCGTGGTCCCCTTGATGAAGTAAGAGATAATGTTCTATAAATTCTGTAAGCTGTACTAGACGTAGGCTGTTGTTTTTCTGTGCATGATTTTTTTTTTTTAGGTTGTTGCAGAATTTACTCTTTAAAGGATATTAACAGGCTTATTAAAATTACTGGTTCAGGTGCATCTGCTCTTCTAAAAAGGCTTCCTGTGTCTTTGAGGATATGGCATTTTTGGGTGTGGGATTTTTTTTTTCTTTGTTGTTTATTGGAAAGCAGACTAAAGCTGGAAGGCATCATTTCTGTGAAGTCCAAACTTCCTTTTGACTTGCTGCATTCCAGAATTATGCATCCAGAAAAAATAAAAGCTTTGTAGGCTGGCAGTTTTTTCAGACAAGTATGTTAGCCAGGTGTAGAAATCAAGCACATAAGTTACAATAAGAACTATAGAGGAGGAATGAAGGGGCAATGGGGAGATTACATTTGGGTTCATTCAAGATGCTGGACAGTAGTCTTCATGGCTAACAGCTGGTTCTTAGTAATGGAGACAAGTGTGAGCTTGCCTGTGCTTATCTGTAAATCTTGTCCTTGGAAGAATGCATCTTGAGATGGAACTTGTGCATTGTCTGTTTTGAATATTGCATGCCTTCTGCTATGTGCTCTTTATATGAGGAGAAGAAGAAAAGTATAAAACTAGAGTGTATAGTGATTTTTAATAATCTCTTAAATGCTGCTTGGTTTGGCCAAAATTAGTTGGCTACTTGATTTTAAGTGGTGTTGCAGAAGTTGAAAGGTGGGTATTTCCTAAGTAGTGGGCAGTACAGATAAAGATGGCAAGAGGAGAAGGGCTGAGGTTGTTTCGGGGTCGATGTAGAAAGGGGTGTGCATGTAGGCAAAGTTAGAGCCAGGGAGGTCCTTCAGGATGACCGCAAACCTGTTCCTGTACTGAAAGTCTCGCTAAATTCTTTCGCACACCTGGTCATTTGGCGTCTTGATTTAAATTGCATGCTTCTAGATTTTACAGGTTGCTTAATGACTTTGTTAGTGCAGAATTCTTCTATTCTCTAGATCTTCTAGGGAGGTCTTACACCTCTGGTTCACGTGATAGATCAGGTTCTCCTTTGCCACTGTTGATGTTGGGTAGTGAGTTTATAAAATACTCCATTTCCCTTCCTTCAGTCTCTGCTGACAACTGAGGTCAGTTAAGGTTCTTGAATCAAGTCCCTGAGCTGGCACGTGACAGCACACAGCATTCTCGGTAGAGACCTTTCTGCTGCTGAAATTTCTGGCCCGTTCCCTCCTTAATCTTAAAAATACGGGCTTGATAAGAACCTACAGAGGTAAGCCTCAGGATGGGCTTCAGTTATGTCAGCTACCAGGCAGCAACAGCCATTTGTGTGCTTCTGCCCTGTGGTGAGTGAGAGGTAGCTTATCTTGCTGCCCGGAATTCCCTCATGTAGTACCACAGGCTTGCCGTTTACGGGAAGTTAGGAAGTTTATAACTTAGCTAGCCATGTAACTCGTCTATGTCTCCAGACAGAGCAGATTTTGTTGATGAAGAGAAGGATCAGGAAGAGTGTATTTTTAATTCAGGATGATTTCATTTGGACAAGTTACGATTGTTTTGGCTGATGGTTTTCTTGTTTGACAAATAGAATGCACAGGTTCAGAAAAGAATGTTAATGGCTCTTTTCATAGAGCCAGGTTTGGCTGTTGCTTAATGTCACATAGATAACTCGGTAACTGTAGGATCGTGAGGATGGCAACCTTTACCAAAGTGGATTGGATTTGAAGTTGTGACCTGGTGGTGAATGTTACTGGCTCCTTAAAATCTTGTGATTTGTCCTCTTTTCCAAGCACGTTACATAGGTTTTGGTCTTCAGTAAATTCTGAGCTGAACAGTTAGGCTTTACGTAGCATAAATCCGTGATCTGTAAACCCCTATATTTTAGCTATGTCAGTGTGTTTTAGAGATCAAATGTTGACTGCTTTATTCTAATCTTGCTGAATTGAGACAAAGGAATCTAGTATTTGTCCTTTCCTCTATTATTTATTTACCTGTATTTTTAGATGGTTCTTTCACTAGGTTTTTATTAAAAGAAGCTGCATTACTCTGCTGAAAGGCTACTGCAATGTTGACTCATTGCTTGAACTCCTGTGCTGTCCCTAGGAAAAAAGAGGACACTTCTCTTTCAATGTATAACCCATAACATGGTAATTGAGAAAGAGCTAGGCTACAATAAATAATCTCAGATAAAGAGGCTTTTTCTGAGGGAAGAGAGATTGTGAGACTAACTGGATGGGGTTGCATGGGAGAAGGAGATGCAATGAAATTTTTTTTTTTTTTGGGGGGGAAGCTTTTATGTTATGGTGAGAATTTCCACCCTCATCCCGGACCTGTTCTTTAGATGTGATGTAAAACCAGATGTGAATCAAAACAGTTTTAAGAAGCCCTTTGGTGTACCTAAACAACAGAGTAACTGAGCTTTAGTGCGAATTCAGCGAAGCACAAGCCATTTGCTATTTTTGGTTCTAGTCTAAATTAAACAAGGAATGTTACGCAAACACGCGTTTCAGACAAAGGGACTCTTGTTGCAGAGGGCAGGTGAGAACACGTGGAGGTTACAAATGGTAGGGCAGTGTTATGACAGCTTGTTCTCAACACAAATGCAAACAGGATATGTGACTGCAGTTGTTCTAAGGCAATACTTAAATTTTTAGATGTTTTTGATCCTCTTCACTGCTTGGGGGGGAGGGTATTACCAAATGAGAACAAAGGAAGAATTAGTACCAAAATAACTTAAAGGCAACTATTTATTCAGATTGCAGAGGAAGACAAGGATTTTAAAACCACAGAAGATCCTAAATGAAAAAATAATGGCTTGTGAGTTCTTATTATTGATTTAGATCCTCGATTCATATCTAGTTTTGTAGACAAGGGGTAATGCGTGCACTTTGTCTTTTGCTTTTTACTTTGTTATCAAATCAGGCAGCACTTTCTGTGTTAGTGCAAGGTCTATTGCAAACATTTTCTTAAAAGTAATGTGCTGTTGACAGTCACATCTGAGCAGAGTTCAGCTGGTTGTGAGGGAGCACACAGTCTGATTCCTGCCTTGCTGTACTTCATATAATCACTTAAACCTGTAAAAAGTGTATATGACAGTGTTGTCAAGTTAAGATGCCATAACATTTATACCCACTTTGTGCAGCTGAGTAAGCTCTCAAAAAGCAGAAAGTCATGGGGAATCCATCCTCAAGACTTTCCATGTGTTGTATATTAATTTCTTTTGAGATACAGCCAATGACCATTCTACTACTAGGATTATACAATGAGGCTGATGCAGTATCTATGCTGATGTAGTTTTTTACATTGTTCCGTTTCAGCTTTAGAAGGTAATATAGGATGACAAAATGGGTTGGGAAGAATAGGCAGTTTCCTGAAAATACAGTAGTCTTGGTGACAGAGGTGTGGATATACTCCTATCTGATTGGGCAGTGAGGATACTGGGACTCGTTTCTGCTTTGTAACAGCTCAGTGTCTCACCTCCCTTCACCATACATGTCTGCATGGTCTGCAGGGAACAGCCGTGCTTCCGGAGGCAGGCTGTGACTGCCAGCTATGGATGGAGCTATATGCTATGGTATGGGAAAGTCCAGCTGATCATACCAAGGTAGCAGCTTTGGCATCTTCCCGAGGAACAGGCAGCACCCACTCCTAAACGCACAGCACTGGCTCTTTCACGTGTAGAAAGGGGGGCTCCTGTCATGGACCTGTGGGGTCTTTGTCATTCACTCTTCAAGGTGTGGCTTCTTTTTAGGAAATCTGGTCTTTGCTTCCCCGTGTTAGAAGTATTCATTCAGTGGTTAGGTGTTTTGTTTTACGGTGCCTTCCATGCTAGCCTTTGGATGGCAGCTGCTTATTATGCAAGAAGCAGCACAGGGAAAGCTTTTGGAAGAAAGTGTCCACTTTTACAAAATGTATGTCTAAATATATACACATATTTTAATTTCAGGTTATAAAAATAAATGGTTTCCTTTCCCTAATGTTCTGTGGCATTGTTTTTCATTAAAAATTAGAAACATGGAAGACTAAAAATCTGCTTTTATCATATAAAGAAAAGAAAGTTGAGAACGATCACTTTAAGTCGTACACTTGCTGAATAGAAGCAGCAGCTCTTTTGCCTGTCTTTGAAAGTAAAGTGAAGCCAGTTTTTATAAGCAGACATGCTGTAGTGATATTTTTTTAATCTGAAAAATGCTTGATCAAAAATCAGGCTGGAAGACATGCTTGCTATGTACATAAACCTTTAGTAAAGAAAGTTTCATTTAACTATGCAGAGTGGTAAATAACCTTAATCTGAAAAGGGGTGAAATTATGTTTTGAATAACACAGTTTGACTGGATTCAGAACAAATGAGACAGAAGGAGGTATTGATGGAGATGAAAATGGATGGAAATACCACTAATAATTTAATGAATTTTTAAATATTTTGTAATCATTTGACATGAAAAAGCTTCTCTTGTTCCTATTCTATTCTTTGGTTCAATATGAAGTGAATTTACTTTAGTCATCTTAAAAATGGCACAAAAGAGTTAGTGTAATTATTTATTAAGTTGCATACAGAGTACCTTCTATGCTTGGGGTTTTATCCATGGCTGCACATTCGCGAGTTAATTTTGTCTTTACAGATTATACAATAATACAAAGCATGCTCTAGTGTGAGGCAAAGCTTTAATATGATTAATTGATATTGGAGGCACAAGGATTATTAGTTCACAAAGTCGGTTGGCTGTTGTCTGTGTAAAACAGTTTTGCTACTGGTAAGATTAATGTGTTGACATGTTAGTTAGTTTTTTTTCTTTATATTGCCCAGTTCCAAATGATTTAACATATGTTTTCTGAGAACCAACTCAGGAATATCATTTGCATGATTTGAAAGGAAATGTGATATTTATTTAAAAGACCACGTGCTATGAATGCAACTATACAAATTAAACAAAAATCCAAACAAACAGGAGAAATAGCACACAGAAAGGAACAGCACTAAACTGTGTCTGAAAAGAAGCGTAAACTTAACACAAATGAAAAAGAAATCAGTAAGTGATCTTCTGTGAGGAATAAAACTGAGCAACCAGGCAGGTGACTGTCATCGCTATCTCATTTGTAATGTAGATGAATAATACATCTTGGATTTTTCTTTTTTGAGTGCAACCAAGGTAGAGCTAAAGGATTTATTACTGAAACTATTTTAGTATTTGTCTCTAGCATGTGATAAAACATTGTGTGTGTTCACCATAGCATGCTCAGATTTCCCACATCGGAATTACAGAACTGGCCTGTTTTGTAATGTACTTGCAAAGATCTTGACAGATCAGAACTTCAGTGGACAAACAATTGTTAGTTCATTTCAGTAATAATTGGTCATAATAGTTGTGACTTCACTGTTTTTCTCTATGCCTGATGTAAAGGTAGATGTAACTGTGATACAACACAGTAAACTCAAGGAGAAACATGAAAGTAGCAGATATGTAAGAAACAAACATTTTTGGGATATATAATGAAAGATTATAATCAACATTAACACACTGATTGAGCTAAATAATTTCTGTGTGAGTAAGGTTGCTGTGGTCTCCCTGTAAGAGGATCTCTTGTAGCAGGACTTTCAATTTTTATTCTGGAATGGTCCGGCAGCACAGATGTAATTTCAGCATAATATCTGATGTGTTGTATGTATCAGGACTCTGTTGTGAACATATACAGCCCAACCGATGAGTTGGTCCTCTACTGTTACTAGCTGATCCTTTGGCAAGCTCTGTGAACGTACAGCAGGAGAAAAGTTGGGAAAAGTAATTAAATTTAATTTCTTTTTTCTCTCTATTTGATAGCATTGTGGGAGAGTTCACAAAACAATGTCTTCCTCTTCCCTAGTGAAACTATATGGCTTTGAGATTTAAAGCAACAATAAATAGGTAAATGATTCCTGTCTTCTGTAGCAAAAAGGCACGTGAAGATTATCTTATCTATTCCATAGTTCTTATGTGAAGCTGTCACTAGCAATAGTTACAGCCCTATTTGTTCTGTGATACTGAGTGGAGTGTATAAAGAAATAAAATCCACCACCATATCACATTTTAAATATTATCCCATTTTGCATTCACCTTGCATAATGTAAATATGTTTCCTGATAGAAAGAAATACTAAGTATTTCTAATACTAAGTAACCTATGGATGTCTTACCAACTCCTGATGCATTGCTATCTCTCTCTGTCTTGTGCTCAAACCCCACATATTGCACAGAATCTGTTCATATTGATAGGACAGAGTGGAGAATATCTAGATTCTCTCAAAGTACTTGGCATATTGCAGGGGTTGGATTAGACCCTGGGTACTGGTGGCAGAAAGAAAAGGATCCATGGACCTGTTACAAGTGAGTGAAGTAAGTGTCCCTTGCAGAGCCTGATTAGTTATATCTGGGGTCCAGTGTTAGCCTTTTTTTTCTTCTAGTATCTGTTGACTAACTTGTTTGAAGAACTGAGACCTGCGTACTTAATAGAAAACCTGTGGTCACTCCCCAACTTGCATAGATGATTATTCTGTAACAAATTCTAGTTTTGCTTACACTGAGAAAAAAGAAACAGTTTAATAACCTTTTTTTGTGTGTGTGCCAGGCATTAGTGATATCCTAAAGGCTTTTGCCTACCTCTTTATTTGTCCTGAAGGAACCTCTAAACACCTTTGTTAGCTGCATATCGGAAATATTGTTGTCCTCTTTTTAAGAGGAGATATGTTTATTTGCTAGTTATTATTGCCCAAAACATAGATTTTGAGAGTACTGTATTGTTTAAAAAATTACTGCATGAGAAAGAAATTTGCCTCTCTTGTAACAAGTTAAAGGACATTAATATGAGACAGACAAACTTATCAGCATCTGTTTTCAAACTGCTCAGTGGAAAATGGTCCTTCACTAACAGAATATGCTGTGAACTCATTTCAGTTGATTCTGAGTCATAATGTTTGTCATGGGAAGTATCAAATGCAGGGTCAGTAACAAAACATCTTGTACCTAGGGACATTTGTAAGAACAATATTTAATTTTTTTTTTAAAGCAGTTGCTAATTGGTGTAACCTTACAGGTGTATACCCAAGGGCAGATCTTTAATTCTAACTAGTCTCTAGTGGGAGAGTGCATAAAGATAAAGAGAAGCACCTTCAGATTTTTGCATGTCAACATTTTAAACAGGTTTGTGGGGCTACAGAGGATTAGTCATTACCTAACTTAAAAAAAACCAACCAACCAAACAAAAAAAACCCCAAAATTATGATTACTAGATTACATTATTTAGGGTTTAATATCAAACTCCCTGCATGCTGCTTTTGGAGAAAGCTTAGTGTGGACAGAAGGAAAATCAACAATTTCTTCAAACTCAAAATCGTAAGTTTCAGCAAATATGGTACCTAAGCCTTCCATCCGTACACTTAGGGTATAGATGTAAGTTGTATTTAATACTCTGTAAGTGTCGTGTATGTTTAAGGAAGGTACAATGCAACAAATACAGCGAAAACATTTCTGTCTGTTGTTCAAACATACAGCCTGGTGTGAAAATTCTGAGAGTGGAGATTGATACAAACCTTGAGCCTGTGCTCCACATACTGTTTGCCATTAAAAGTGATTAAAATCTCTGTTAAGAACATCTGCTCGCCTAATACTAGCAGTAAGGGAGATATCTATGTTGTAACTTAGCTTGTTTTTACCTTTATTATTATTATTTCCAAGTATTTGTTTTTAAAATATTAGGAAAAAACCCTAGTGTTTCAATGAAATATTTTCCTTTCATGTCTGAAACACTAAAACATGTACATACTCAGTTGCTAGGTCATCTCGATAGTGCTTAGTGGGTCACAAATCACAGGCCACATTGGTATTTTTGTTAGAATGGCGTCTGGACATCGGTGCTTTGTTTCTGGTTAGGTGACTTTTTACTGGTTACCTTGGTCATCGTAGGTCACTTACGTCTGTTAAGTGTTATGCTGTTTAATCCACAGATTAAAAGAATATCATAAAGATAACCTTTATCCATAGAATAAAGATCAGTATTTAAAGTTTGGGACCTTTTGGCTGTAGTAACAGGGTAATGGTGGATGACAGAGTGCTGATGAAAGCTTGCGTCTGTTCTAACTTCATATGAATTTTTAATCCACTTTATAACTGCATTTGACTGACAGCTCATTCCCACTGGCCGATGCTTCAGTGTTTTTACCACTTAACGATACACATTCTGTGCAGCAATTGGGAAAATACAGAAAATGTGGCATATATAGCTAATTTTTTCTGCCTAGCTGAAATCCTCTCCCCTTATACTTTCTCTAAATGGGCTCCTTTAGGATGGCAGACTGGAAGACTATATTGCATTACTTTGTTCAGAACTCTGCATATCCTTTTTACTCAGTAATTCGCGGCTGTGGTAAACACACAAAGATTCAAAGCAAACACAAAAGTACGTAACATCCTGTTCATGTGTTTCCCTTTACTGTTAATCCCCATAATTAATGCCCTATGAAGAATGGGGCTCTAATGGCTTACAGAGCACAGTAATGTGAGGAGACGGTACTCGTCTGGGAGGTGTTCCGTGGTGTGGATCGCTGGTGACCTAGTTGGGACGCAGCTGTCCTCCCGTCAGGGCCTGTGCAGTCCCATTAACTGCAGGCCGGTAATGGCTGTCTGAAAGGAACCTTGCCCTACCGAGTCGTCTAAGTGCCACTGAGGAGGAGGAGTTTGTTTTCTCTCATTCTGCCACTTTCCTTGGAAGAGAGGAAAAAAATGGGGGAGGGAAGCAGTTGTGTGGGGGTGAGGCTCGGGAGTCCCGGTGTTCACGTTGAAATAATCTTTAATGCAGCCCAGTGCCAGGAAGAGACATGTTTGAACAGCAGCGTTCTGGGGGCTTAGAGGAAGTGCCCGCACAAAATGCTCTTTTGAAAGGGCTTCTGAGAGTTTTCAGTTGTTTGTGCTGTACGAATTTAGCGTCACTAGTGTTAAACTGTAAAGGGCAACATGAAAGATAGGCCGAGTTTGTTAGAATATTAACATGCATTTTGAAATGGACTTAGAGGACCGACTGTTGGATGCTTCTTGTAAAAATCAGTCCTTTATGAAGTCTGAGATTTCTGGGAATGCATTTTGCTGTTAGAGTGGGTGACTGAAAGGAGTTTTGACATAAATAGTTTCCTGAAACCTGTAAGCCCAACCCCCCCCAGCTACTGGAAAGGTGATAGCTAGGGAAGAAATGAATGGCTGAAATGTGACAGAAATAAGTTAGCTTATGTTTACTCAACATAAAGCAACAAAAGGGCAACACCCACCTCCTAGTATCTGTCGTAACATGGTAAAAGTATCTAGTGGCTAAATCCTTCCAATATAATGGAACAGAAGAGTCATATCTGTTACAGCAGTTTGAGGCCGAATTTGTGAACAGCTGTCAGTAAGAACAGAAGTGTAGATGTACTATTCCTCTGTTTATTTGCACTTCTTTTTTCAGGTAATCCTCTACTCTGCAGCAAGTCTTTCCAAGGCAATCTTTTCCTTGGGCAGTTAGTTCTTCACACTAGTTTTAAGCCTATTAGGGAGTTCTGACTGCCTTAGGATTGATGTGCATAAATAAGCTGGGGGAGGGGCAATGACAAGTAAGCCTTACAGTGAAATCAACTGACAGCTGTGAAGACATTGTTTAAGTTCCAGATATCTGTGGAGGTGGTATTTAAGATACCTGTCATATCTTTCGGTACCGTTGCGGAACACCACTTCGATAAATGCCAGCCATCCGCTGTATAAGCGTGAGGCAGAATACTCTTCACTGGAGCCTTGCGTGTGGGGTGGAGTTGCTGAGAGAAGGAAAACAAAATTTCTCAAAGGACATGTTATGTCATACTTTACCCTGTAAATTTATGCCTGGAAGGTCCTGCAACTTTCCTGTGTGGTGGCTTTGTTTGTTTGTTGTTACTGTTTCTAAAAGCTTAGCTAAGAATCTGGTGTGAAAAAGCAAATGGAAAGGTAATGCTGATTTTAGTACAACTCCCATATACTCTATTCCTGGATTTTCAGTTTGCTTTATGTAGCAGCAGATGGTCCATCTATTGTTTCATTATTCTCCTGGGAGTCTGACCCACTGTAGTGGGTGTGTGCTTTAGCAAAAAAAGGACAACTAAAATAAGTGTCTTTGTAATGGATGCAACTCAATTTATTAAACTGGGTTGATGACCTCAAAAATTCTGGCTCTTAAGATTTGTTTTTATTTAAATGCTTAATATTGTGTGTAAGTTCTGTCAACAAGGTGGGTGTTTTTTGTTGAAGTATCAAGTGTGGTTTTGATTCAAAAGGATTGTTTGCTGTCATAAGTGCTGTTTTGTGAAATGGCATAATTTTGCCATATGCCTTGGGTTTCGTTTGAGATACTATGAATAAGCAGGATGAGCGCTTTCAAAACACATCAACCATGTGGGCTTTCAGTTAAGCTTCCCAGGAAGACAGCAACATATGTGTACACAATGTGTGTATTATATTGGCGCCCACTCGCAGTGTTAAAGATGTGTCAGCATTTCCAGAATAATTCCCTATTTTAAGAGCCTTGTTTTAGCCTGCGTATGAAAGTTGTCTCCGTGTTGGAACTCTACACGCAGTCTCAGCCATCGTCGTTTTCAAGTGTGAATTTTTGCCAGGTGAACATAAGCTGAATTTAATTAATGTATGCAAATTAATGGAAGATCTCTAGAGGCATGCTGTCACGATAGACTCTTCTTTCTTTAACTCTGAAGCAGCGGCTTATCATTAAGTGAACTGTAGCTGTAGTGGATGCCGCTAGTTTTGAAGAACTCTGAAGTAAGGTGGTGTTGCGCTTGATCTTGCAGCTGTTGCACAGTCTAAAAAGGGATGATGTTTTTCTACTAATTAACGTTAGAGTGCGAGGAACTTCCAGTTTCACTGAATTTCTTTTGGCTGTTTGAGGTTCTTTCCATCATCATTAATAGTCTAGACTTAACGGATGTCTCCCTTACGTGTCAAATTAGTCTTTTTTTTTTTTTTTTTTTAATATGCTGGGAAATGGGGTAAATCTCTGGCAGGTTTCCTTCTATTTAAACCATTTTCTCCCCAAGTTGTAACGTTTTCTTGATAGACGATTTCTCTAACCCAGAAGCCATCTCATTCCGTACAGGCAGGCCAGCAGACTGTGGCAGCCCATGCTGATGCCGTAGTGCGTGGGTGGCTGTGTAGGAGCAGAGTTCACATCGGGTTTTGAAATCGCCAGACTTCTAACGTTGAGTTTATGTGCCTAAACAATAACTTGCTATGATAGCTTCAGCAACTACATGCCATAACCAAAATGTTGTTGTCTTACAAGCCCGGGATTGATTTATGTGTGATTTATAATTGCTTTAACAGCATTTTTATTTTGAATGAATGTGGTTTCAGCCCTGTTTGGTTGAATGCCATCTCAAAACCTCCATCTAAATGGCAAGTGGTTTTGTAAGTAGGCATGTGCTTGAGCAACAGCAGTCCAACTAGGCAAGCCTGCAGTTTGAAGATATGCAAATCAAGGTCCTTCCAAGTTTTTAAATCCAAGCTGAGAACTGATACCCCTAGAAAGAGCTCCTCTGTACATTCGTGATAGGCAAGGTGGGCGAGCGGGACATTCCCTTAAAAACAGTTCTGTCATGCAGCTCTACTGGTACTGTTAGGACATCCAGATAGGTGGTCTCATGTTTCTTCGGTGGTAGATTATCCTTCTAATTATTATTTTATATGGGATGAATCCCTGCTCATGGCTTGCTTGAACCTCTTGAGAGGGACTATATGTGCAGTATATCAGTTAATTTACATAGCTACAGCAAGTATGCAAATTGCTGACTTTTTCTTTAGCGTTTGTGCCTCCCTTAGGACACACCAGTGAACATTGCTACCCATTGCAAAGTAATAACAAATCAACAGCAATGTGAGGTTTCCTGATTTTTTTTCTGAACCCTCTGTTAAAGCACTTCCACCAACCAACCAACAAAAAACCCAAACTTCAGAGAATATTCTGGAACCTGAAACTTTGACTACAAAGCACTGTGAGCCCAGATGTTGCAAGAGCTTAGCCTCCTCTTGAAGCTGGAGGGGTTAAATCCTGAAGCAAATAATAGCGTTAACCTTTTGGCCCTTTTTTGGAGTGGATAGAGATTGCAGGGGAAGAATGATCTAGGTGATGACCTGGATGTGGATGTAATCAGGTAGCCAGCAGACCTCCTGGCACATAAATGTGTTGGGTACACAATCCAACTGCCCTTCTGATTAGATGAATCACTGTAGCCTGAGTTCCTTTTAACGTTAGTCCAAGAAAATTGTGTTGCTGTAATGTAGTCCTAAGCACGTAGGCATTAAATCTTGTGTAAAGCTCTAAATTAGAGTGCAATAAATATGCATAGATGGTCAGAAAATACTGTGTTCTGCAGTAAATACCTTTGCAGGATGATGGTTATGAATGTCAGTGGAAGAGTCAGGTAGCCTGTGTCCTGATTTTCTCCATCTGCTGAATGTGATTGTGTACTTAATTTATTCATGTTTGTAAGTGCTTTTGTCTTTGTAACATTGAACTGCACTGATGTCTGACTAAATTTCTATGTCTGCTCATGTTCATATTTATGTTTTCTCTGATTGCTCCACATCAATGATGGAAGCAACTTGCAGTAACCTCAGACAAAACCAAATTTCTTCTGGAGCTTTATTCTTTAAGACACCATCTAGCAATATTGGAACAGTGATGGATGCATATGCAAGCCTGTGAATGTTTGAAAAGATTCTGGGAGTTTGAGAGTTATTTAAATTCCATATAGATTTGATTCTGCTTTACAACCTGTACTTGATGACGTACTGGTTTTGTGTATCCTGGCATTTTCGATGAAGATCACGCGTTTTCTAGATTCAGTATTACAAAACCACTTTTTATTTATAGTGGCATACTCCATTCAAGTGTAAATAGCTGGATGGTAAAATACACACTGATCGTGGTAACAAAAATAAGTTATTCAAGTAGCCTGAGACTAGTCATGTTTCTTATTTTACTACTTTCATTTCTGTACGAGTCCTACATGCCTTGGTGCTCCCTTCTGCATCATTTTCGTGATTAGCCTTCCCTCCCCACCACAGTGTTGCTAAATGTCCCCATGGTTTCTCCTTCCACGGTCCTAAATTCCCCTGTGAATTTAGGATGTGTAGGGCCCCCTGGGGAGGGAAAAACAATATAGTCAGCAAATGCAGCTGCTGGTGACTGCAGTTTTATAACTTACTCTTACACGGGCAGTTGAGATTTTACATACTCTTTAGCTTATAATGGAGAGAAATAGGTAGTAGTAATGCTTTCCCATCAAGGACTATTCAAACAATCACATGTGTTTCAATAGATACTCTTTCATCTTTGATTAATTAGAATACATTTCTATTTTGCTAGCTCGCCAAGTGTTCACCAGACCTTCACAGAAAGCTTACTTTATTCTTTTTGATGTTGTTCATATTTGAGTGGCAGTTTTATTTGTGTAGTACTTTGCCTCTTCAAAGTGATGTTACAAAGGGTAGTTAGGTTTTTATGTTCAGAGAGATTTATTTTTAAACAACTGCACTTTAGCTTTTTAACTTAGATACTTGATTGCGCTGGGAGTTTTGCTTTGCTTCTCAATTCAATATGTGCCCTGTCTAGTATAATTTGTTTGGAGAAATCTGCAAATGATCCACTAGAGGATGACTACTTGATACAGTTTAAATCTGTGCTTTCCAAATTAGATAGAACAGAAACCATTTCTTGCTGTTCTGGTCCTAAGAAAATATTAATAAGATATTAAAGCTGCAAATGGATTTGAAATCCTGTTTGTAAAGTGTGGGACAAAGCAGTATCACGGAGATGAGTGCTAAAAACCAGACTAGTTTACTTCTACCCCTCTGTGA
Source organism: Eurypyga helias (assembly GCF_000690775.1). NCBI lineage: Eukaryota > Metazoa > Chordata > Aves > Eurypygiformes > Eurypygidae > Eurypyga > Eurypyga helias. The sequence continues at coordinate 26,307 of NW_010239207.1, forward strand.
GTAATTGGGCTGAAATTGGTGCAGTTTGAGTTGGGATATATTACATTTGGCTTTGTGTTGCTCTTGTGAGTAACAACCTTAAAGGTGTTAAGGTTAGAGAGAGGGTTGGGGCCTAAAAGCTTGCAAAAGAGTGAAGGAGGGGGGAAATGCATAAAGTCGTGACTGACCCACGCTTGAATCTGATAACTTTGTGGTCTGTGACTTTTTGGCAGAAACAGTAAACATGAAGTGAACAGCATTCTTCTGTTTTCCTTTATAAGGTTACACATTAGGTAGCCCATGAGCAGTTATTTTAGTTTGTATAAAAGCAAATAGCTCCTCAGATTCTCTTCTCTCTGAACCTCTTTATGGGTAGAGGCTCAGTCATTTAGAATAGCTAAAAATTAAGAGTTTACAAGGAGAACAGAAAATGCTGTCTGTGTGACTGGACATGTCTGTAGTTCCCCTTGGTATAGGTGACCTCAGCATTTTGTTACTGAAAAATCAACATGCACAGTCAACAGCCCTCTCCAAGGAGTGCTTCAATATGTGTAATTTAATTTGATTCCATTTGTCTTATGGTATCTATTTAACCTGGAATTTGTGGGTAAATCGGAGAATGAGTTTATCCACGTCTGTTAAGTCAAAGCCAGTTGAAGGGTTTGAGTGTTCTTCGCAGTGAAGAAATAAAATAAGATTTATTAGACAGCTGAATGTCTATTCAGATCTAATTTACCCACCAGTAAAGTTCTAATTTCTCATGCGTTCTTTTTTCAACTTGAATGAAGTGGCATAACTGAAGAGCTTTGGTTTAATTTTCTCTGCCCCACACCACCAGTTTTAAGGGGAATGCTGGATAGTGGTTTTCCAAAATCTGGGACAACCTGGGATCCTGCCTGACCAAACTTCTGTCTCTGCTGCTCCTGCTGCCATTCCCTCCGAAGGTTGTTTGCTGTTCGGGCATGCTTTTGGAATTCAGTGTGTTCTAGTTTTCAGGATAAAATATTCTTGTTTTCAGGGCAAAGATGACCTCGGTAGCATATCTGAAGAATGTATGTGTCACAGTTTGGCAACACACGCTTTTACTTGTTTGAAAGGTGTTATTACCCTAATGTATTTGAATCAGCAAAGTTCTAATACATACTGAGAGGTCATATTAAAGATGTAAGAAGTTGAGCTTTTGCTTTTTTCCCCACTGAACTGTTTTGAATTGGAGACTGTGGGGAAATCTCCAGCTAACACAAATATTCATAACGGAGCTGCATTCTACGGTTCTTGGTTTGGATTACTTACCTCACTGTTGGAGGTGCAGTTGCTCTAAATTGTAGAACTTGACTTGGCAAAACAGGATTAAGGTTTTCTTGAAAAAAAACAAAAAAAACCAAAAAAACCCAAAAAAACCCACATACAACCCCCCCTCCCAAAAGAAAAACACCACATTTTTTCTTGCTTAAACTTTGCATATTTATTTTAATATTCATTTTATATGAGGAATTATTTTATGCATAGCAAAGTTATACATATGTTGTCATGTCCATATCTAAAACTATGCACATGCAGACTTGTTTTTTAAGTAGGATTTTTAAATAACTGTCGCATTTTGCTTCTGCAGGTTGAGACATGATTGTATCTAATAGCGTCCAACATGTAAACAAGGATTCTGAAGCATTTGATTCCCACCCTCAGCACTTGATACACGTTGCACAAAGGCCCACCTGTTGGTGCTATGTGGGAAATAATTACGAGTGGGATTATGATCATATTCCTAGCTCTTATACAGTAGCTAATTCTTAATTCTAAAAGCATTTTTGTGTTTTCTTCAACTAGAAATTGTGGAAATTCAGATACAGAGAGGTGTGAAAGTAATTTTCCTAGGATTATGTAGCTTGTTTATTGCAGTGCCAGAACAGTGTCTCCAGGTCTTCAGACTCCTGCTTCAATTTCTGTATTACTGTATTATGCTAAAGACTTGCTTCTTTATTTTGATTAGAATGGGGAGGATACAGAAGATGACATGTGCCTGCATTAAACCCCTTTCTGAACTAGAGATTTGCCCTAAGACCGGGACAATCGTTCCTGGAGGAATTAGCACTTTGGATGTAGAGTTACTAGGACAGATTTGCTTTTTGTGGGGGTGGTTGCCAAGCTGGATTGAAAGAACTTTAGATACAGCCTGGCATCATGCACATGGTGGATAATAGTAGAACCACAGTACGTAACTAGATTTGCAGGAAAAATTACATTTTTTTTCTGGTTTTGTTTCTTGAACAGAGCAAGAACAAGTGGACTTAGTCATAAGCATTTGTCTTTTAACTGCTTGAAAACACGAGAATGAACTTAGAAACTGCTACAGTAACTGGAAATAGCACATTTTGTAGTTAATTGTATACAGTAGAGGTAAGATACAGTGATTTGTGAGAGCATCTGAAAAAGGCACCAAGCAGAGAGCAATAGACGTTAATGGCTCATTCAGGATTAAACCTGTGTTTGTACTACTGCTCTTACATCTGAGTGTTCAAATGGCTGTGAGGAGGGAGTGAAGGCTGAGCAGGATTTGAGGGTGGGTTTTTTCCTTTACATCTTGAGGTGTCATTTTTATTTCCAAAGGTCACGCTGAATTTTGCCTTCAGCAGTACTGAAGAAATGCTATTCTCAAAAATTCT
>NW_010239207.1:28961-75257 GCF_000690775.1 Eurypyga helias
CCCTGCATTGGCTGTTGTCGTGCCTGCCTGAGTGCAGGGAGTGCCGCAGCATCTCACGTGGACTGTCTCTCTTTTCAGTGCAGAAATGCTCCCAGCTAGTACTTTGGGACCAAGTTGGGACTAGCTTCAAACTTTGATTGACACAGCTTATGAACTGAATCTTATGGGAGTCTTATCTTTTACTCTTTTTTTGAGTTGATCCCTGCATTGGCTGTTGTCGTGCCTGCCTGAGTGCAGGGAGTGCCGCAGCATCTCACGTGGACTGTCTCTCTTTTCAGTGCAGAAATGCTCCCAGCTAGTACTTTGGGACCAAGTTGGGACTAGCTTCAAACTTTGATTGACACAGCTTATGAACTGAATCTTATGGGAGTCTTATCTTTTACTCTTTTTTTGAGTTGATATTCATTTAGTTACCTTTCTATAATGGGTATTCAGCCTTTTTACTGAAAGAGCAATTGTTCATGTTGCAGAGTCAATTCTTCAATTTGGTGTCTTGTCAGACTTGCATTTCCAGTAGGCATGCTGATCTTAGAGCTTACGTAACTGAGAATCACGGGGTGGTTGAGGTTGGAAGGGACCTCTGGAGATCATCTGGTTCAACTCCTCTGCTGAAGCAGGGCCACCTGCAGCCAGTTGCCCTGGTTTGGGGTGAGGTGCAGAAAGAAAAAGAAAAGAAAAAGACAAAAAAGAGAGAGAGAAAACAAATTGTTTTCCTCACAAGTTTGGGGGAAGGTCCATCTCCTGCCTTTTATTTTGGTCCTTACAGGGAGCAGTCGTAGCTATGTATAAATAACTGTCCTCAAATATTATCTATTTTAATGGTGTAGCAGCTGGCATCAAATAGATTTTTTTCTTTTTTTTTAATAGGCTCTGTTTTCAGTTTAACACTTACTGAGTATGTATCACATAGGCTAATGCAAGCAAAGTTAACAGGATGTCATCTGTAGATAACAGCTTTCCTGTCCCTTTACCCCAGCCTCCCCTCCCCCTTTTTTTTTTTCTTTGGTGGGAGAAGATCTGATGCCACTGCCTTCACCCAAGGATGATCCACTGTGTGTGTTTAACGCTCCCCCCCTCCTTTTCTTTCTTTGTGGGTGGGAGAAGATCTGATGCCACTGCCTTCACCCAAGGATGATCCACTGTGTGTGTTTAACAGGCACCAGCTGGGTGGTGGTAGTACTGAAAACACAGCCTGGGGTGAAGCTTGCCTCATTACACAGGCTAAGCCTCGGTTTCCAATGACCGGAGAGGCAACCACCAAGCAACCTTTAGTTTGGGTAATGCGACTCAAGAGAAAGGGGTGATGTGGAAACACAGGAAACTTAGTGTGGGAGAAGATACATGGAAAAAACATTCCCTGGTGGTGAGCAAGTGTCTCGGGCAGCATGACTTCTGTTCAGTCTTTAGGCAGTTAAAGTTGTTGAGCTAACCTAATTCCGTTTTGGAGGGAAGGAGGCAGCTAGTATGATGCAAGGTTACTTGATTCTGTCTGCTAATTTACCTGTATGTTTTATACAGAAAGGTGTGTGCACCAATGGTAGATGGAAGACCAAAGCCTTAGCAAAATGATATAAGTAGGAGAAAATCAATAATGTAATTTCTTTGTTTCAGCTATGCAATCAGCATAGGCTATTGGGCTGGCTTAGTTTAAAACCAGCCTGTGACTTTCAGAATAAAGCAAAATCTTTGAGATACAGCAACATGGCTTTCTCACCCCTAGTTTGAACAGGGAATAATCATGGAAGCAACCTGTAGTCTAGATGTGTTTTGAGAGACAACATTGTTAATAAAATTGAGATGTATGTAAGAAAAGATAGAGTTACAGAAAGCGTGAAGAAATCCTATGGCCTTTCATGGAAGGCTATGTCTGAACTCTGACTACCACAACTTTGCTCTGATGTCCTTCATTGTAAGTGGCCTGTCTGTTGAAGGTGAATGTGGCCCTTACAAGGCTGTACTTCAGAACTCATCAGCCGTGCAAATTTTTAAGCTGCAGGATTTAGTTATGCTTGGAAGAGCAGAATATCAATTTGCTAGACTACAAATATAAAACAGTAAGAGACTGACATTCTAAAGCTCAGGAGGTATTCTGATGTGTAAGAGATGCTTGTGTTCTTGTAAAGCCTCTAACGAACTCAAGTCTCAAGTTCATGTGTACTTTCACTGATTTGAAGTAACTCAGAGGAAGTTCTTGACCACTCCCGTGTTGCCATCTTTGCTCCCAGGAGTCTAGTTTCTCACGCTGTGTTCTGAAGGGAAGTATATAAACCCTTGTCGAGGAAAGGTGATTACTGAGAACTTGTTACCCGAGCTGAGTATTTATTCCTGCAGACTTAAGAAGTGGGTGCAGTCCACCAGATGATGAATAGTGAGGTCGCAGTCTCGGTGGTGCAATTTACTTTTGCCAGTTTGCTATTAAGATGTGTATTTGTCAGTAAAATATGGAAAAGCTGGCTTTAAATTTAGGAGGCACATCTGAATGTAAATTTCTGAGATACTTCTCTTCCACTGTGTATCTTATTTTGTGATCCTTTTAATATGGCAAGTATTGTAAATCCTTGGGGTTTTAGTCCATTACTGGCTTTGTCTCTGTATTCACTACAATGTGTTCTTAATTTCTGGCCAATATTTAGAGCTAGAGCTATAAGTGTGCACTTTTGCTGTATGTGCTTGGCCAATTGCTAGATGCGTGTATAGTTAAGGTCTCTACATGCATACACTTTAACATGCCTGCTCATGGTCGGGGTTGTGTGTGCGCACGTATAGTTGTTTGTCAGATTTATTTTACCCCACAGTTAGAATTTTAAAGCAAATGGATAAGCTTCTCTTTGGAGAAATAATGCATGTGTGGAGACAACTATGTTTTTTCCAAAGGAAAACGTATAATTTTAAATCAGGTTGTGTGTGTGCACGTATAGTTGTCAGATTTATTTTACCCCACAGTTAGAATTTTAAAGCAAATGGATAAGCTTCTCTTTGGAGAAGTAGTGTGTGTGTGGAGACAACTATGTTTTTTCCAAAGGAAAACGTATAATTTTAAATCAGGTTTCTCTTTAGATATTTGATTTTTGGTGTAAAAATGAATATAATGCTTCTAGACAACTTTAGAAGTTGCTTGGCATCAGTATGAGTGAAGTCTTTATAGGAATGAAGCATCTTAGTTTGTTTTCTATTAAAAAAAAATCCACAGACCATTAGCATTTGAAGATGAATGGTTAAAATCTCAAATGTAAATATTCAATTTATTTTGTTTAATTTCCATGAAATACAAGTTTTTAATCACATTGTGTTAACTTCTGCCAATGAAAAGCTCTATTTTGAATAATCATGACTCTTAACCTGTAGCTGATATTCAATTTGGTTTCATGTTCTAATCTTTAAAATAGATGTCTGTGTTCCTTTTTTGTCCTAGTATTCTATTTTCTGTTTTTTACTGTAAATGTGACATCTGTCATATTCCAAGTCAGCTGTTCGGTAGGGTGAAATAATTTTTAAGGCCCTATGATGAAACGTAACTCCTCACGCAACAGCATGCAGTGCTAGTTTCATGCTTCTTAAACCTGAAGACTTCAGCATATCAGCACATCTGAATGACTTTGAAACTTGTAGTGGTTTCTTTAATACAGCTAACTCTTTCTTGAATATTTCTTGTGGTTCAGTAAGTAGAGGATTTTATTGCCACTGTACTTCCCAGAACACTGATTTTTTTTTAAATCAGTAGCTCCTTCGCTGAATTTGCTTGCTGGCTGAGCTAAATGAGTAATCATCATGGTCGTTTGTAGAGCAGCCTTCCAACCTTCTGAAAGGGCTTTTGACATAGGCTGTAGCAGGTTGTGAGGAAATCCATGCCTTAAAACATAAGGTAAATGGAACCAGCAAGGAACAAGGGGCCCCAGTCAGCACCATTCCCACTCTTCCTGGAGCAGGAGGCTGTGGGGGTGGGAATGCTGCTGCTGCAGGCCTGGTTCGGCAGCCACAGCGGTTTGGCCTCGCTGAGGTGCTTTTGCCTGCCGTCCTGACAATCTTTCTCTGCAGCGTCTTCTCTGTGAGTGCTTACCTTGAAATCACATTTCTTGCATTTTCACTGTTTACTACACTTTGATGGCAAAACATTAATGGTTCGCCATTAATGTTCTGGGCTAGGAAAGGCATGTACTCAGTTTATAGAATCCCTAACAGTTACACCCTTCAGCCTGCAAAGGAGGCCAGCTTTCATGAAGCTGGAAAGCCTGCTTTGTAGACTCCAGAGTTATGCCAAACAGCAGCACAGAGCAAGTCAGTTCAACAACTTCTGCCGTCAGAGAGGTCATACAGCTCAAAGAATGACTGTCCTCCTGTTTCTGCTGAAAATAGTAGGCAGGTTTGTACTTCACTGTAACAGCTGTTCATCTCTATGTATAGTGCCAGTAAAAAGAAATATTTGTCATGGTCTGCTTCCTCTCTGTGAGATGTTTGGATGAATTCTGCTAGCGCAGCAGTCTGAACTACATTTCAAATACCGTTGATTCAATCTCGCCTTGACAGGGGCAGCCCCTTATTGAGCTGTTACTGAGTATGTGCTGAGCAGGAGCCCAATTTCCTCTTCCCCAGCAGACCTGCGAGACGAAAGTCAGCGGACGGCAGTGTATGCAGGGTATTCTGCATGCTGCTGCATTACTGACGTCTTACACAGGGAGGAATTTTGTAGGTTTCTAACTGTTTCCCTTATTGAGCTGTTACTGCGTATGTGCTGAGCAGGAGCCCCTCCACGGTTCCCAATTTCCTCTTCCCCAGCAGACCTGCGAGACAAAAGTCAGTGGACGGCAGTGTATGCAGGGTATTCTGCATGCTGCTGCATTACTGACGTCTTACACAGGGAGGAATTTTGTAGGTTTCTAACTGTTTTTATAGAGAGGTTTAAGCTTAAATTAGTAAAACATCTCTGTAAGACTTTTAAGTGAGTTTTTACCCTTGTCAACTGTAGTATAAAACTTTATAGGCTGTTGAAAGTTAACCTTTCACTCCTGCTTTCACAGATCTATCTGAGTCTGTAAAGCTGATCAGTTTTTGTCTGCATCTGTCAGGAAGCTTTAGTGGAACTTTATGACTGTATCATGAGTATGATCCAGTCGGGATCTTTGTGTCCTTGTCTGTCTAGCATATTGTTCTAGGCATCAGACACACAGATATCTAGATGAGTCTTTATATATTATAGTCGGTCACGTCCAAAAAGGAAGCTTCTGTTTTGCTTTTGAAGTTAAGGATGTGCTTTGCTAAATCTAGTGTTTAAAGCAAATAAGAATGTTTTGGAAGTTGAGATACCCATCGTATGACACATGCTGATAAAGACTGAGTGATTAATTTAATTGAGAGTACTCGGGCATGGGGTTAAGTTTATAATAGTAAATGACAATCAAAGTGAACTGAGGCTTTTAAGTATAATTAAGTTCGCATATGTAAACATCTGTTGAAAGTTGCTACATGCTCTTACTTTGTTCTGATATTCTTCTATACTTTTCCCCTTCTCTCAAATTTTTAATATGAATCAATATGTTTATTTTGAGATGGATACTTGCAAAATACCAGTAGATAAGTGTATACTTATTTGTAGCTTGTAAAATTCTTGGTATTGCATTGGTTTTGTTCTTAGATTGCTGTCAGAGTGCGATACTACTAATCATGCGTTTATTTCTAGAATTTATGTCATGTGATTTCTTACCTAATTAATATTTATGTTGAATCAAGTCTGTACAATAAAAAAGGATTACAGAATTGTAGAATCACAGAATGGTTGAGGCTGGAAGGTACCTCTGAGGTCACCTGGTCCAACCTCCCTGCTCAAGTAGGGCCGCCTGCAGCCAGCTGCCCAGGTCCATGTCCAGACAGTTTTTATTTATATCCAGTGTTGGAGACTCCGCCACGTCTCTGGGCAACTTGTGTCCCAGTGCTCAGTCACCCTCTCAGGAAAAAAATGTTTCCTCATGTTCAGAGGGAACCTCTGTGTTTTGGTTTGTTTCCATCACCTCTCCTCTTGTCACTGGGCACCATTGAAAAGAGCCTGTCTCTGTCCTCTTTGCACCCTTTCTTTGAGTATTTTTACACATTGATGAGATCCCCCTGAGCCTTTTCTTCTCCAGGCTAAATAATTCTAGCTGTCTGTCATGTGAAATGCTCCAGTCCCTTAATCATCTTGGTGGCCCTTTGCTGGACTTTCTCCAGTATCTCTGTCTCTCATACTTGAGAGCCTGGGACTAGACCCCCTACTCCATATGTGGCCTTAAAGATGCTGAGTAGAGGGGAAGAATCACCTTCCTTGACCTGATGTAAGACTCCTCCTAGTGCAGTACAGCATACCGTTAGCTCTCTTTGCTGCAAGGGCATGTTCCCAGCTTGTGTCCAACTTGATGTCCACCTGGACACCACATCCTTTTCTGGAAAGCTGCCTTCCAGCTTCCAGTTTTGTATCACCTGCAGACTTGCTGGGGGTATGTCCTGGCTTGGAAGTCTTTACTGCTTCCCGTTAGGGTTTGTAAAGAGTCTAACAAACAAAAGTTTTGACTGAGGCCTCTCTGTGCTATGTTAACAGAAATAATAGCTTCTGAAGAAAACAAAAATAAGGGTAAGTAGACAAATCCATGTTCCATGAAACCATCTGCTGGTGACTGGAACTAGCCAGCCTAAGAAATCCTTTTTGCTAAAATAAGTAAAACTTGTAGTGATACAGGAAGAGGACTGGGCTGACAGGGTAGTCTCAGATATTTCCCACAGTATTTCCAATTTATTCAGGGAAACTTTTTTTGTGGAGTGACCACTGAACAGAATATCTTTTTGTGCTAGGGTTCTTTGTGAGCGCTCTTTTCCCACTCCATCCCTTGATGAGTTACTTGATGATGGGTGACATTTTTTTAAAGCCTTTAATTTTGAGTTGCCTTTCTAGACCAATATGTTGCCTAAAAAATATTTTAGGAAACATTTGCATTTTTAATAGGAAACTACAGCTACTTGTGGATTCTCTAAATAAATTATTTTTGAGTCAGGAAAAAACATCACTCAATTAAAATGGGTATTGCTTTTAGCCCAACACTGGACTGCCGTTTGAGGAATGAGTTACATCCATGGCTTGAAGCAGAAGCGCTAAATGTAAGAGCCAAACTCTTAAGTATGGTGCACTGACTTGTCGGGCTTTCTTTAAGATTGTTCTAAAATAACAAAATATTAAAGGCACTGATATGGAAACAGGAGAGCAGTGAACTGCTACTTGGTTTTTGCCTGTCTGTATAGGAAGGACAAACTTTCAGGGTCAGTATTTATACAACCTTCTGACTGAATTTTAAGTAAAGAGGTGGTCTTGAGCTCAAAATGTTGAGAATCAAGACAATGACGGTGATTTTCTTTTGAGTGTGATATTTTATCTTTTTGTGGATTATAGTCTAACTATAATGTAGTTTAAATGCCTCTCTATTGTGTTTCTGTTCATTTCCATAAATAAGGCCTTGCAAAATGTGCTGTTACTCTTTGCCTCATAGACTCTGTGCCAGTATAGCATGAATTTTAAAAAGTGTTAGAACTACTAAAGATGTGACAGGTAAGAAAAAACAGGATTGATTCTTTAGCTGGCCTTCTGAGTCTGGGTCAAAGGTTGGAAGTATGTCCCACTTCTTTCAGGAAAGAAGACAGTTCCTTGTATTCTGGGGCTCTGCAGGATATGATAGCTCAGTACCCCTTTCATATACATGCATTTGGATACAGTTTTCATTCACCTCATGTTCAGCATTATATATTATCATTGCACAGTATTTACATAACCCAAATATTTCCTAATAAATTCAAAATCCTTTGGTATTCTTTATTTTGCTTATGCATTGTGCAATCTCAAACTTTTTTCTGCCTATTGGACTTATTCAGTAATGTTTATTAAACTGTTAATTTCTACTATGGCATCTCTAAAATGGATTGCAATAGTGTCTGGGTGCTTCATAATAATAATTTTTATTCAGACCATTCTCATGAGGGTAGCTGTTAGTAGGGAAATTGAAGGAGTAACAGTAAAGGTGAATGGCCATTAATTTCATTTGTCTCAAGGCTTCTGCATCGGTTCAGTCAGGAGTTTGATAGTCACAAACTGCTTCCTGAATGCCAGATCATTTCAGAGGCAATCCTTGCTGTGTCCTGAATGAGCTGGAATCTCTGTTGGGTCTCATCTGCTATGCTAGACCATGTGAAGGCTCACAGCAGAAACAGCTTTCATTAGTCTCAATTTTACTTTGCTGACATCAGAAGTGGTTCAGAAATGGAATCTCTTCTTGAAAACTGCTTTAATTTAGGGTTACTTTTTGTTTTCTGATGTAGGCATGTTAGAATGGGGAAAAAAGACCTTAATTTACACAAAGCTGCTTTCAAAGTCTTACTAAACTTAAGTAGTGTCCTGTTGTGCCTTAAAAGAACTGGGCAGGTGCTTCTTGGAGCATGTTTACCGTTGATCCTGCAATTGAAATAGTGGGATTGGCTATAGACCTCTGAGGTATGGTCCGAAGAATAGCTCTGTCTTGTGCATTGGTTAGCCAGATGGTAGAAAACCTGGATATCAGCGTCTGTCTGGTTATTTGAGATTCCTCAGGAGTACCAGATAAGGAGGTATGAGAAACGCAAGGTGCTCCAGCTGCTATGAGAGAAGTTTCTTTCCTGCAGTCATCTAAAGCGTAAGGAATTATGCAATATGTTCTGAAATTCAACTGTTGTGCTGCTGGAGTGCAGGGCTGGATCTTTACCTACGCCAATTGACTGCAGGAGGGTGTAACATTGATTTTTATAACCACTGTCTTTGTGTAGTCTGTACGCTAATGGCATTTCCAGTATTGCTGCTGCTGCTGGTGGTGCTGCTGAGGAGTGTCCTCCTTTATTTCTCTCCTGTTTCAGGCAGTGCTTTCAAATTCAGTTTTCCAACTGACTTTGTCTCCAATCCAGATTTTTGCTTCTGGAAGGGAAACTTCAAGCTGCTTTAAACAGTTAAATTTTTATCGTTTGTTGATGCTACTCCCTATGTTTATATGGCTGCGGACAACTGTTACGGATTAGTTCTACTGGTATTACTAGGAGCTTTATCATGAAGTATTCCATCTTTTTAACATCAAAGGGGAGGATCAATGTGGGAAATTAATATAAATACTGTGCCTAAATATGGAGAAGGAAAACTTCTTTTCTGCCGCAAATGTGGTACGTGCAGAGAGAGAATGTTTTCCCTGTTTCAGAGAAGTGAAGCTTCTCACATGTATCATGATTGTTCTTTAATAGCTTACTGGCTATCTTCTAAGAAATGTATTTAAAATGTGTTTGTGTAGGAGGTTCTATTTTTGTATGATCTGGCTTTTAATTTGCTAGGCAAAGAAGTCTCCAGTGTTCCTCTTCTGTATCTGCCTGCTTTTAGAGGAGACAGTAAAAAATTAATAATTCTTGAAAATAGATATGAAGGGGAAGGAAAGATTTCTCACTTGGATTAATAGAAAAATTAATCTAGTTAACTATTATGAACTGGAGAGAATACCTTAAAAACCCCTAAAGAATAGAGTTGAACAAAAAGCCAAACAACCTGTCTTCTACCTTTTTACCCAATTAATTCTGAAAGGGGCTATGTTGTAGTAATCATCACAAACAAAAAGATTAGGCCTAGCTGTTAGACAGCCTTTGATTTCTCTATTCTTTGTCTTGCAAAAATTCTTAACTAGTGTATTACATGGTTGAAGTTTTGACTTACTGATAAGTGGTTTGTTTTTTTTTATCACAACCAATATCCTTTGATATTTTATCATTTCACCAAAAAATACTGTAGCCAGAATTGAGATGAAGCTGACACCTTTTTATGTCTAAAGGTAATTTGGAGTGAAAACTAAGCTTCGTCCCAAGGTATGAAATGTCAAACACAGTATCAGAAGTAGGCAAAAAAGAATCCCAGACTTGGATTTGTTCCTGGGAGAAAATGCTTACTGCTGCTGCCATAAATAATGGACTTGATAATTTTAGGGAAAAAAAAAAAACATTTACACTTCTTTGTGCACAGCAAGTAAATTGATGAATGAACAAACTGGTGGGTGATGTTTCTATGGGGCTCCCAGGACCAGACGGGTTGACTAGCACTGTGAACTTTGAAATGTGTAATCAGGAAAAGAGGAGGGGTGCGAGGGGGATGTGGGAGAAAAAAGGCAAGTTAGTTGTGGGAAAGAAAATTACATCTATGAAAGTAACTGTGTGAAGTACCCAAGAGATGTCATAATGGTCTTAACAGATTGTGAAATAACCTTACAAAAATAGTTTTGGATTGGTCAGACTTCCCACGTCATGGCAAAAGCTGCTGCTTCCACATGCCTGTGACCAACCTGCAGCACTGACTGCCCTGCGAGAGGTGCCGTCAGATCCAACCAACGTTCCTGCTGGGTTCCATGCGCTGGAAAGTTCTTTGCTCTCACACGGATCTCCAGGCTAAATATGTGATGTGATTTTACAGCAAACATGGCAGATTTTGGTGACGTTCTTTACGCTGCAGAAGTAAATGCATAGTGCCAAAGTATTTTGAGGAAATGTATATGATATTATCATATACTGATATATTTACTGTGTAATGAGGGAAGACCGTTAGCAAAGGTATTTGTGATTCTAATTCTTGTCTGGTTCTTTTTGGTCAGTTGAATATCTGACTCCATGTTCATCAGCAAGTTCCATTTGAGGTGTAGAATTGCAAAGGAAATAAAATGATTACTGATAGAAACTACTGTCCGAAAAGGGTGGGCTAGGTGAAGATCTGTGCTTTAATTGGTATTTACGTATTATTTTAATAAATGTCTGTCAGGTTTCTCTTGAATGTTTATGTATTAATCAAATATCATCAACGTGTAGTAGCTTTCAGTGCAAACAAATACATGATTATTTTATACTTTGGATGCTGGTAGGTTTTCACAGACTTGTTGCTAAGTATTGAAGTAACAGGGTTTCCATGTTTTTCTGTTGATCGATTATTATTCCTAGGATCTGTCACCTGATAGCCTGATGTTTTTACTGTCTTGACTTATTTTAAAAAGGAGTAGAAATACTCAGCACTACGATGTGAAGAATCTTATTGAAACAAAGTATTACAGTTAATACACACTAAAATATTTTAAGACTGATGGTATTGCAGCTGGTTTTTTTCTTGATGTTTAATACCTCAAAACTAACAAACGTAATTTTAAAAAATCTGGATCAAACAATAGATGGTGAATTTTCTGACACTCAAAATATTGCTCAGGAGACCATGTATGTGGTTGTACAGTTGAGAATCCAATTTTATATTCAGTCTTCCTTCAGTCTCATGCTTGTATTTATCGTTTAGATGGAAAAAAACTTATTATTTCAAACACAAATTTTACAAAGCATTTTAGGAGTCTCCTTATCCTGAAAAGCTTACTCCTTAATTGAAGTAAGTAGTCATTTGTTTTCTCAGTCAAATTTTGACTAAATAGTTAGAAAACTCTCAAAATAAGCACTTACATAGAGGAAGCTTTCTAATGCTAATGAAAAGTTTACGGCTTTAGCTATAAATTAATTCTCTGCTTACAGTATGATTTTAAGATGTTTGGGGGTGTGGTTGGTTTATGAGACAGTTTATTTACAAAAACCACAATACACCAACACAGATGCAGGCAAGGAACAAGTTCGGCCATGTCAAGATATCATTGCTCTAACAGTGACACTTGAAATAAATTGAGCATTTTCAGTAGTGGGTATAAACCAGCCATGAGCATGTTGACTTCTTCCAGTTTTCTCTTCTGTCTCTCCTCTCTCCCCACTCCAATCTCCTGCTCCAGTCATAAAAGTAGGTGAACCATGAGCTGATGTTATGTCACATCTCAGCAAAAAGAGCAAAGTTCCAGTGTTTGATGGCTGTTTGGCAGAGTAGTGCTACAGCAGCTTTAAACTGTGTTTAAGCAGTAGCAGTAGTCCTTTGGTAGCGTTACCTGAGTCACAAAAGTCAGTTAATTAACCTAACTTGGATGAATTACTTCAGACTTGATGAGATAAGTAGGCTGTGGAATTATACACTCTGTACAGTCTTTCATATTTAATTTCTCATATAACTTGGCTAGAATGGGAGCAAAGATCTTCAACTTGGAAGTGTTTTGCATGGGGGAAAAATACAGGTAGAAATTTCAAAGTAGTTTTAACGATTTAATCTTTCTTCGGAAGAACAACTGTATTTGTAGAGACAGTACATTGCTAGGATTCCTTAAGGCCTCGATATTTCTAAACATTCATTAGCACAAATAATATCAGTAGTTGTAAGTATGTATTTGTGCTTAATGAATAGTAAGCAAAGAAAAGCAGGTCTGGAAATTGTTTAGGCACAAATTACTGAAGCTCATGTTCTGGATGAGAACTGTGAGCTCTGGACGTGAAGCAGCTGTGGTCCGATTCAGGTCGCTTCTGATACTACGTTTGCTATAATACTGAGGCAGCACAAAGGCAATAGTGTATGTTAATGTGAAGTTTTAATCATATCTAACGTAGTGTGACTTTTGTGGAAGTTCGTTGCTATAAAACCTTTCACAGGCACTCTTGAACTTGGGGTATGGCTAAACGTTCCCATTGTTTTTTCAAGTGGCCTATCATCCTCAGGGCTCTGAAGGGTTATTTTTAAAAATTTGGTATGCTTTGTACATGATTTTATTTGCTTATGGAATGTATAGTGCATTTTTCTCATTATGTGCTGTCTACTGTTTCACAGTATAGCTAATGTGTATTTTGGAAGCAAAACATAAGTGATGTTTGTGTGTTGAGAGAGGCTTTGCTGTGGTATGATTGAAGTTGAAGACATATCTGACAGTGTTGACTGGCTGCTTGGTCATTGCACCGGGATGAGGAAATAAATTTAGGGCAACAATTGGGAACTGCTAGGAGAAGTAAAAACCAGTTAACAACAGAGAGGTACAGAGAGAAAGAAAAGATTCAGGAAACTGGCTTTCCAGACAGTACAGAGTCTAGAAAGTAATAAAAAAAAAAAACCATTTGAAATGTTACTGAAAAGAAATTTCAAAAAATTGGCACGGAGAGAGAGAATGTCTCCTTACAAAAGTGTTTGAACACAGAAAGGATTTAATTAAACCCATCAACCGCGTTATCTCCTGTGCGTGTAACTTTTCTCAGTGCCCTGCCTGGTGTGTGTTACTGTTCTGTCAGAGTGGGTAATCCTTCCTCGTTCAGTGAGCCAGCCTTCGTTCCCGAGGGGTCTGTAAACTAATTCCACCATCAGCTGCCTCTTGGTTGCGAAATACGGTACGTCCTTTGTCACTTATCAATACCTTCCCTGCTCCTCTCTTCCCCCTTACTTGGTGACTGTCAGGCTGCGCAGCAGGGTAGTAAACAATAACCACGTAACTTGCATGGCTTTGTCATGAACTGGCTCTGATTCTGCTAGGTCGCACTTGGGCCAAGTAGAAGGATAATCATCCCTTTGAAGAGGAGCCCTATGATGTTTTCATTGAACTTTTGGGTTGGTGTTTGTTGTTTTGGGTTTTTTTTGGCATAAGGTCTGTGGTCATTACCGTTGAATGAGAAGCAATCTGGCAGTGCGTTCGCAAACGCAGTCGCTACCTCCCTTGCTCAGAGGTACAGCACACTCGTTTTAGGTGTTATTTTTCACTGATGCCACTGGAGGAGACGGAAAAGAGCAGTTTGGGTATCGTGTGGTCTGTCATCCCCGTCATTCAGTTTCACAGTCATACGTGTTGAGGGAGACCTTATTTTTGCAGAAGAAAGTGGGTGCATAGAGCAGAAAAGCTTCAGAGCCTTTTTGATAATGGTCCTGGCTTGGGTAGGTGGGTTTACTTGCCTTCAGATTTCATTGCTACTTTCTGTTTGAACTCCAGCCAAGCCACAAAACCATGCTTGGGCTCTCTGCCCGTTTCAGGCTTTACATTAACAATGTTAAATTTAAAGAAAATTTTGTAGATGCCAAACAGACTGTGCTTTATAAGTAGAATGGGAAAATGAAAATATATGAAACGTGTTTTAAATACATGAAATCAGAAGTTCAAATTTGATCTGAAGTGACAGGTAAAGTTATCAAGAACAGGCTCAGCTGTCGTTAAAGAAATTGGAGCCATTTAAGCAAATAGGTGGGGAAGGATCTAAGTTGCGTGAGCGATACGCTATGTGAGTGCCAGACCAAGAGCAGTCACTGCATTTACTGAAGGGTCTTTTCCTCATGCGTGAGCATTTACCTCTACCACGGCAAAAATAATTTTTGTCAAGTTATGGATTGGGAGGTGGGGGAGAAGCTTGTGCAGAAAGTATGAGAACTTCCCCTTTTCTTAAATTGCTGTGCAAATGGAGTGGTGTGGTCTGGCTCAAAAAGCAGGGCAGATGATGTCGTCTTTCCTAGCTCGTGCTTTCTAGTGGGTAGGGGAAGGGGCTAGAACTATTGGGTTTTCGGCCTCCCTCTAGATTCATAGCAGCCTCTTGGACCACTTTGTGTAAACTTGCTTTGGTTTCCTGTTGCTCAGTTTCCTGTTTATAAAATAAGGATTCTGGCAGGGCCACATTTTGAATACTGACAGAAAGAGCTTAGCTCTTCATAGTATGACTTTTCATTTGTTGAATATGAGTATGGTATAGATAACCATGGAACACAGCACACACCATGCTAATTGATTTTTATCTAGAGAATGTGGTTTCCATTTGCAGTACGTAATTTACAAATAGTGGTATGTTTCTTTTTAAAGCAGCTAAGAGAGAGACCTTTTTAGAGTTGGATGGAACTTCAAGGCCTTCATGGGCTTGCTTGTACAGATCACATAGAGTAAGACTTTACTACTTTGTTTTTAGTAGAGGAATGAGGACCTACAAAATATATGTCTGTAAGTATTTAATCTCCTATTGCAAACTGAAAATGCATTGTGAATTGTTCATCTGCTCCAGAGGTGAAATGTCTGCTTATTAAAGTAAATTTGAGTAAATCTGCTTTCTGTATCATGTGGTATGGGATAGCCTCTACCACTTCAGCAGAACGAATCTGCTGCTCATGGTAATGACTTCATTCCTGTTCAGGGATGAAAAAATCAGAAAGAGGCTTGCAAACTCTTGCTCATGGTAAGCAAAGGGGTTGGAGTGGGATGGAGTGGTTTTACAGGTGCCCTGCCGGTGCCTCAGCCAGATTTTGCTGGTTTGGTTTAGTGTCCATACAGGAAGGGAAGACAGTGGGAAATGATATTTGGGTGTGGACTATGTGTTTTCAGTACCTCTCTTTCAGTGGTGAGGTAAAGCTTCTAAGCAGTTTTCCATTTTGTGGTGTGTGGGTTTTTCTTAATTGTTAAACTTTATACCCATTTGAAGAATTGCATCCCATCCAAAATTTTGTAACAATCAGATTTTCAGTTTGATTAGTGTCCTTAGTTACTTTGTCTCCACTCTCTGCTCTTTATGAAAAATAAAAACAGTACTTAAAAACCTCAACATTCTCAACATATTCACTGCTTATTGAAGGTGAATTCTGGAACTTTCCTGTTTGCTACATAACTACTCAGTCATTCGTGTAAGGCAAGTGCTAACACCTGCCTAAGAGTGTAAATGAACCTCCTTATGATGCACAAAAATACGTATGCAGTGTTAGAGGAAATCCAGTCTTGATTTATGACAGTTGAAAAGACAGCTATGTAGGTATTTTTTGCTTCAATTCTAATGATTGGGGAAGGGGGAGGGTTGGGGTGGGCGGGGAGTGGGAGAAGTTACAGTTTTCCAGTTGATGATTACAAAAGTGAAGTATAGGCAAATATTATGGTGTTAGTGCATGAGTCAGTAGAAAAATAACCAAGGTCTCTTTTTTTCATTGGTATATAAGCAGAAAGATTTGCTTTCTGTGACTTTCTAACTCTCCAAAAACATTTAAAGCACAACACTGCTTTTGGTACCTAAGAGGTATCTGTACATCATATGGCTTTAGGCTGGCCAGTTAGGCCTTGCAAGCCTTTTCTCTGTTACTTGAAGTAGCTATTTGCATACGCCCAGAGTGGTTTCTGCTTGCTGTTTTCACTTGCTGCTTTGACTTGGCAGTGTTTCACATGCACTGGATGCAAAGCAAGTAGGTGCTAGACATCTGACTTTTTTGAGCTGAAAGAAAACGTGATCAATTTTTTTTTTTTCCCAAAAAAAGGAAAAAACCCCAACCCAAACTGTCTGCATTTCAACAACCTCTGTAAGGCAAGATCACATCAGTGATTTTTAAATAGAGCAGAAAAAGCTATCCCAAATACAGACTTTTTTTTCAGGAAAAGTCTCTCAAGTGTGAGGAAGTAAAAGGCCTTTAAATGGAAAGCACTGGCATAAACCAGCACTGACTAGAGGTGCTCTAAGCATGTGTCCAGGTTTCCATTAGATATCTGTTTTGAGAGGTTTTGCAACTTGGTAATAAAATTGCAGGGCAAAACTATTTGCTCATATTTTAGCTGGAAAGAACTATAAAAGGGAAAACTTAATTTGGTGTTCTGATTCTTATACTGAAAAAAACCTCAAACCCCAACATCAAAACCTCAAACTATCCACCTCAAAATCCAGACCTTTATTCCAGGTGAGATCTGTGGTTGCGCTATTACCTCATTCCCTAACCTCTCCTGAAATTCTTCTGTTGGAAGTTTAGAGCAGGAGGAGGAGAAGAAAACACATGTTTTCGCTGGAGAAATTAATCATTGCTCTGCCCCCCTTGCCGAATAACCTTGTTGAGTTGTGTGACAGCATGGCTGTGGGAGGGACGGCACTGGGGAGGGGGACTGAGCACTTGCAAGGGTAGGGAGCGGTGGGAAGCAACCCGTTTAGCATCAGCTCAGACCAGAGGAGCTGAATTATGAAACTGCACCTCAAAGTATAATTACATTAAATTATTTCCAGTATGGCATATGCAGAATGAAAGCTGCGGGTAGATTTTAAGGTTCTATTTTGAAACTTCAATAATACCACCTGATAAATCATGCCTGGAAGAATCTTTACATAGACTCTCAATGCACTTTTCTGGTGGACTTGTGCAGAAAACTGTCTGGTAACTGTATGCTTACTTTTCATGAAGGGTGTGTTGTTTCCTACGAGCTCAACTTCTGATGCTATTGAACTGGCTATAAATTGCTAGGCATTCACTGGGGCGACTAATTTTCAATATGAAAACTGCTGTTGATTTCAAAATAAGTAAATGTGGAACAGGATATTCACTAATAAGGAAGTTCTTTGGTTTTGTCACTTTCAGGGGACAGATTTTTCCCTAGCAGATTCATTTGAGCAAAAAAAAATGATGTTAGTGATGTGATGAGGGGGTTCAGTTAAAGTAAGTAAAAAAAAAAAAATAATTCCACAATTTAAAATAGAGAATCTTCTGAGTTTTTCTGTCAAGTGGTCTCAGCAAATGTTGAATAGCAGAAAAGTAAAGAGCTAACAATTTTTCGTAAGGTTGTTTCATGATACAGGTGATCTTAGAGTATGTAGCATTGGTCCTTAATATTTGGATTATGTTCTTTTTTAAAATATTAGGTTCAACTGTAAACAAAGTATACATCTTTGTAAGTAAAGGCATAGGACAAATTCTTTCCTGCAAGCTCTCGTGGTTTTACATTTGACTTCATATTAGCACCTTTCCTGTAAAAACAATGGGAGTGCTGGAAATTCAAGTGAACTTCATGAAGTTTGACATTTCTCCCTTTTTCGAGTAGGAACTGGTCTGTCTTGATTTAGAGCAAAATTTAATGCCATATAAATCCTAGAATATGTCAGCCTTTATCAAAACCTGATGTTTGCCTTCTGGTTTTAATATTCTCATGCATAACATCTGATTACTTTAGATAAAAACTACAGATGTAATTGCATTTATGGTTCTGTATGTTTGTGTCATAGTTACGTTCTGAGATAATGCAGTGTTTTCGGCAGATGCTGACATGGCTTTGTACTTTTGAGAGGGAATATTCAGGTTTCTACACTGTACAATTTCTGGTACATTTTTATTAGAAAAGGTGCATGCCAAATTGTGTCTTGCCCTCTATTTGAAAACCTAAGCTGTTCTTCCCGTGCTTTTTTTTTTTTTTTTTTCCCTTCTTCCTTCTCCCTCTTTTTGAGTTGCTGGAATTCCCAACTGAAATAGTTTCTTCAACAGAAACAATCATTATAGAAGTTTGGGTTGAATCACCACAAATTTTTTTTTATGGGTTAGCTCAGACATCTTTAGGCTTCCTTTTTAATTCAGCAGGCACTTAGATATTTGCTGAGGTTCACTGTTGTCCAGGAGCCTGAAGTGTGTTCCCAAGTTAGTTCCCTGGTTACCCATTCTACCTAGATGCAACTTCCGTTCTATACGTAATGGCCATTTTGGTGCCCGTGAATAAAATAAGCCAACGTTCATCATGTGATTCTCGGGGGAAATGGCGTGCAATGATGGGTATGTCCAGAAGAACATGCCTTTCTCTGGAGACAAGGAGACCCAGTCCATAAGGCCTGCTGGGACCAGCCCTTCCTGGGAGCTGCTCGCTGGGTTTGTTCCGAAGTGTGGCATGGCAGGAGGCTGGCTGACCCAGGTTGAGCTGTGCCGGAGCGCCTGTGAGCAGGGAGGCTGCAGGGCCTGCAGGCAGGAGCACTCGTGCCCGGGCCCTGTTCTGTTTCCTAATGTCTGTAGCCGGTGTTCAACAGCCTCTGTCTCTCTATATGTATGCACACACCCCAGCCAGAACTGTTGAACACTTGTTAAAAATGTCTTTGCCTTGCTCACTTTCACCTACAATAAAGGCAGCAAACAGTCACCATGTATCTGCTATAAGATATAGCAAAAACTCTTCAAACAGTTAATTTTAACACCCAATTTAATACAGATTCAGTCACCCTGTTGTGACACATTGCAGGCAGAGGCTCATTAACTCCTTAGTTAAGTCATTTACATCATTTTCCTTTGTGAGAGAAGGAGCAAAGGCTCTTTGTGCCAACCTTAGGGCGAGCTGGTTGCTCTCCCTGGGCTGTGACCCTGTATGTGGGTGGTGGCGGTGATGGAACCCGTGCGAGGTCCTGCTGCTCTCTGCGGTGCTTTGGTAGCTCACAGCTGGGTTTGTACGAGGGAAGGCTTTTCGTTCTTGAGGGGGCAAAATGTACTCTGGCGCAAGGTACGTCAGTGTTTTGCTGGTGTCTGATTGCAACAGGTCATGCACTTAAGAGGTCTTAATTGAAGGTGAGAACATGAAAGGGAAGCGTGGGGCTGGGTGTAAGACTCAACGAAAATGTTTGGTTCCATGTCAGTCACATATACACACACACACTCTCTCTCTATATATATAATATTTGTGTATTTCAATATTGTCAGATACCAAAAAGGTATAGAAAAATAACTACTTAATTGCTTTTCTAGATAGCTGATACTTGCCTCACTCTTACTGGTAGCTGAAAAATGCATGTCAAGTCAACTGAATAAATGTTAAAACGAATGCAAGTAATCTAAAGAAAATACCGAAGGGCAGAGGTGAATGTGGTAAGCTAGGAAGATCATATAAAGCTAGAAATAGAAGAAAATGTTATTTTTTTATATAATGTGCTAATGTGACATTTACCACCCAATTTACCACATAGAAACAGCATGCTGTTTTTATGACATGGGTTGCAGGTAAATCTCACCATATATTGCATATATTTTTGATATTATGATTTGTATGAATGTGATACGTAGAAGGATCACCTCCTCCTGTGTAATGAAAGATAAGCAACATCACAGTCTTTTTTTCTCAGCCGAAGAGATTTTTTTGCCACGCTGCAGGTTCTCCAGGGGGCGAATCATGGTGCAGGAGGGGCAGCAAGTGCCCCCGAGGGTATCTCAGAACAAACACACTGGTTCTGATGAACTTTCAGGAAGCCATATCCCTCCCTTCACCACATGCTGAAACTTTTTCAGACACTGAGAGAACTAATCCCAGGAAACTCATATGAAAAGTGAAGGGTAGGGTTGAGGAATTCTGAAACTGAGGAAAATTAAATATTTTGTGGTCAGAAGGGATGGCACAGAGACTTATTAGATCCGCAGACCATTCACTGGCTGCCCTTTCTGGAGGACCTTGCAAGAATCCACTGAATCTGCTGTGGGCTTTTGTTGTCTGATTAGCAGTCCTACACCTGAGTAAGCCATCTGTATGGAGACATCTGCCTAGACTCAAAATCCTCTTACTAATATTTGGCTTTCCCGTCACTGTATTTGGAGGGACCTTGTCACTCTTTTAGTTGGTTATAATGGGAGCTAATAATTAGAAAAATCAGTAGTTAAGTATTAGATATTAGGATAAGAATTTATTACTTACCTTACTGATTTATTATTTATACCATACAGGTAAGAAACTGTGGAATGAAACTTCTTGTGATCTCTTTATTTTTAATCCCTGCTATGTTAGAGAGATATTGGGGCAAGATTTCAGTGCTGGGTGCTGCAGACTGTAGCCATTAATGAAAAGAGTATTTCTGGTTTTTGTTTGAATCTAGATAATGGCTTTGCTGTTGAGAAAGATGGTTGGGGGTGCTAATGAAACTGATGGAAACTTAATGTGAGGGAGCTGCATTATGTAAAGCTTAGGTAGAGGTAGGGCACCTGTAAAGAAATTTTGTTAGACAAAATCAGCATTATAACCCTTGTCTGAGGTTGACTCATAATTAATCTCAGTAAGATTAGACATCTGTGTTTGGATTAGTAATTCATAATAAAATAACTAATGCAAATTATGTCATGGATACAAGGCACACACTTTTAACATTGAAGAAGAAACCTTTGTCCCTTAGCACTTCACCTGTCAGCCTCGCAGCTCTCGTGACTCCCATGAAAATATTGTGTCCCTTTGAGTTCCAGATCTGGGAATAAGTCCTTGCATTCTGATAAATGTTGACTGATTGTAGTTTGACTAGTGCTTCAGTGACACATTGATGTTTGTTAGTTGTTAGTACAGCAAGTCATACAGTGGTTTATCTTTTGTGCCTTTCCATTATTTCAGGATTTTCCTGAATTTGTAGGTTGAAAGGGTCTTTTTAATTAATGTAGAGAAGCCTGGGGTATCTTTTTAAATTTTGTTTGTGTTTTTTTTAACAGAAAAAGTTGTAGAGGAAGCAAAGGAACATTTCTCTTTTATCCCAAGTGGAATTATTTGCAGTTCTGTAGGATGGCAAGATAGTATTCATCAGAAATTTCTTACAAGTATTATGGAAAAAAATAGTGCTCTGGTGATAATTCTTGAAACAAAGCATAAATATCTGTGACTTTTTTTTTTTTAAATCAAGAGAAGTCTTTTTCACTGACATTCCTAATGCCTGGGGAAAAAACATAAGTTTAGGTCAGAGGAATTTTAGGAGGGATTATGTGCTGTCACAGGTTCTTCAGTGGGCTTTGCTTTGTGAGTTTTCAAAAATAAGCACAGAGCCAGGTAGGTGGAATTTAAGCCATCTCAATATAGCACCAGATTTACAGTGGGATGAACTTTGTTTTCAGCTAGGGCTTGTTACAGCAGAATCCACTGAGCTCTAGGAATTGACTGAGAAATTACTCCAGTACAGCCTGAAAGCAGGCTTGTTTCCCCTGTACAAATGGAATGGGTGTTTTCATTGAATGCTTCCAGTATCTCCCCTCCCCACCTAGCCTTGATGAGAAAAGTAACCACTGTAACTATTTAAATGCCCATCGCAGGGGTTGGCCGTGGACTGCGTGAGGACGAAGCGGTGGTATGTGGTCATGGCATGAAGTGTCTTGGCCCTGCGTGCCAGGGAAGCTGCACCTGTGTGTGCACTCGCAGCTGCACGCAGTTGGCATTGGTGGTGTTTTGCCCTTGCTGGTGCTTAATTTGCACAGGTGCCAGAGTGGAAAGCTGCAACCTCGCGTGAGGTACGGGAGTCCCCAGCCTGCAGCAAGATATCTGTGACCCCCCCCACCCCACCTGTTCAGAGGGTCATTTCTGTTGCAGGGATCCTCTGCAATGTTAATGTTCTTCTCTGTTTTGACTGATTAAACGATTTAGTGGAGGACTGACTGAGCTTTCTTCTGTGATCCCTCTCTTGAACACGTTCCTATCTGCTTCATCTCCCCTCAGAATTACCATGAAGTGAGCTGAGAGATTAGTTATGATTTATTTAGCATAGCTCCTTCTGCCAAAAGGAGCTGTGTTGTCTCAGTGGCATTTTGCTTAAACGTGCTATTAAAACATATAAGTGAAGCAGGAGTAGACTGAGCAGAATCAAAGGCTGTGAAAACGCTTTCTTATTTCCATCAATGTGATTCTTGGGGTAAATATTTCAAACTGAAACTGCTGCTTAGCACAGTCTCAATTCAGAATTTACGTTGTTCCTAACATACACTAAGGGCTTGCTTTTGGAAATAAATAACTTTCATACTCTCCAAGAGAGTTATGTGTAAGATACTGATGATCTGCTCAGTGTTAGCGTGTTGTTGCTGTTACTAGTAGACTCCCTGCAGCTAGGCTGTAGAAAGGCCAAGAATTGGAAAAAACAAATTGAGAGTTATTCTTCACGGACATTTTGACCAAAATAATTTTTTAAAATATACTGAGTTCTTACTTAGCTATTGAAATCAAAACTTACTCTGCCTTGTTAGACATGTATCTTCTGTTACTAGCATGTGAGCCTGTTGTGAATCATCTGTACAATTAAGGTGACTAAATTTGGAGGAAACTGTGAACTATAAAGTTCTTAAGGAAGAAGCAGAAACTTGTGTTTTCTGCTTTTCATTTCTAACTTTTTTATCCTTCTCTCATTTTTCAGCTTTCAAAAGGTTTTATATTATCCTCTACTCCCCACCTTTAAAAAAAGATATTTTTAATGTCTTTCTCAATTCCTTCTTCTCCCATTTTTCTCACAATACCTTTTCTGGATCCGTTTACCTTTTAACTAACATCACTCATGGCAAAAGTAAAGTTTCTTCTGGCTGGCTAATCTTTTAATATTCTGGACTTAAGCAATGAGTCACTATGACGTAGCAGCCAGGCCTCTTAATCCTCAGGCTCTTTGGAGAAGTATTTGGGAATTTTATATGTTCAGGGTATTAACATGAAGTACGGTCCCTTCCCAAAATGTTTGCTGTGACCTGGTGGGATTTAGGCTGGTATGAGTGTGTGAGTGCGATGCACTGGATGTTGCATGTTTTGCCTCAGTCTTTTCCATGGATGAGCATTTTGCAAGAGAACACTCTATACCAGATACTATTTTATCTCCCTTACTGAAGAATGGTCTCTTCCTTGTGGAGCTGTGGAATGTGGCTTGGTGGGTGGGAAGCAAGAAGCCCCAGGAAAGCTATTTGGCCTTTGCCTTCTCTGTTCCCCCTTTCCTGCCTGTCTGTCACCTTCTTTCCTCTCTTTTCTCTGGGAGCCAGATGAAAAATTTACTTTCAGCCATTAGGGAATAGGAGGAATGAAGAAGTGCTGTGGGATTTTATGTGGAAACTGGTGTACAGGGCCTTGCTTTTTTCTGGGAAGCCAGCCAGGGACAGGGAAGGCTGTGCAGGGACTTGGGGCACAAAAACTTCTCTCCAGAACGCTGTCTCCTTGCTGATACGGGCCAAGATATTTTCAAATTTAGCTACAGGAACTCCTTTAGTACATACCTGGTGTAGACAGCTGCAATGTTTCTTATTTCGGTAATGATTTTTTTGGTCTCTTTAGTGGATTGTCAAATGAATTACAAAACCTCTATAAGATCAAACAACAGCTATTGATCATATGTATTTCTCATAGTAACTCAGATATGACTTATAACAGCAGTGGTAGTTATGTCAGCCAGTTCATGTCAGATGTCACTTATGTAGGATGAAAACTTCTTGTATGAAAGTGGTTTCCAACACCAAATAGGCCACATCAAGTGGAGCTCTTTGTCATGGGTATTTCAAACTCTGCCAAACCTCAGCAGGCCATCTGCCATGGTAGCTGGTGCTCTGAGCTTCCCAAAGATGGAAGGAATGCACTTCTGTTTTTTTAATTCTGTTTCACTTCAGATCTGAACAGTCTTCTTATTATTCAGTGTATAAAAGGGGCAATTAAGTACATGGTACACTTTGGGAATTAATGCTGCTTTCTGATCTCAAGATGACTGTCTGAAAACCAGAAGTGGGAATATGTTGTTGACCGTGAAATACTTTAGCCTAGTGGTTCTTTAGAATATGTGTTTGTGTGTTGTTGGTTTTTTTTTTTTTAATTTATTTAGCTACAGCATTCAAGTAATTGGGGAAATTGAAATGTTGGTTCCACAAACTAAAGATAGTATATACAGTTTCATATAATCTTAATGTAAGTATTTTCAGGTGGTGAGAATTTGCCAGAATATGTAGTGCTGTGATTTTAAGATGATTCATGAAAAAATGGTGGTCAGAAACTTACAGCTGGATTTCTTAGTATCTAGAGATTTTTGTGTGTGTGTTTAAACCGAAGATGGGAACTCTGTGTCTGCTGTTGCCTCTGTTCTTACTTGCTTTGGTAGCAAGAGCTGGAATGCCTTGGTGTTTGATGGAAGAATACTATTGTCTTTAGTTTTATGTGCCTGTTTCAAAGCAATTTGTTTTCAGAGGCTGGTTGATCATTCCAGGAATACATAATCACAGAAGGTGTTTACTTTTGCAAGTAGCAACGTAAACTGCATTGCTAGGCAAAACTGCACAAGTGTTTGGTCTCAAGGGAATAAAAATTGGGTGTGACTCTTAAAACCTGTATGCCTTAAAAAAAACTGTACTGGAAAGAATTTTATTCTATTTTATTTCCAGTTGTGATGATATTCATGTGGATTGTTTTAATAGCTTGCATGTGATAAGATCTCGCTGCGAGTGAAACGTACAGGATTTCACGTTGCCACTCAGCATGTCGATGTTTCCACTCCAGCTGTGGTATAGTAACCTTTTCTCATTCTCATTGGTCTCTTGATCTAATTTTAGAAACGCTATCTTACTTGGCTCTCACTATTAAAGCTGATTATCTTGGAAGACATCTGTGATTCAACTTCACCGTCGGCTCTCTTTAACACTGCTCACACAGTTCTCTCATGGTGACGAGTACCCGTCCAGGTTCTTGTTGCATCTGTCATTTTAAAGCACAGCACCGCGCTCTGCTCCTGAATGACCCTGGTGCTGCTCTGGGTCTCTGCCTAATGAACGTTGTGCCGTCGCCTGCCCTTTCCTACCCCCAGACCACCCTCCCGATGGAACACACAGCCATGTTCCTGTGTGTTGGGCAACTTCAGCTTTTTAACCCCGGTTATAGGGGTGAAAAAGAATGGCCTCTGGGCATTTTTATTTAACTCAGGTGTTTCCTGAGCCTGTTGCACTTTGTTACTCCAGTAACCTTCAGTGAAGCTGCTCTTCCTGGAGTTTTTTCCAGTCTTCTCTCAAGCCTATTTAAACTTGTGTCCACAGTATCCTTAGGCAACAACTTCTGTGAATCCAGGTTTTTTGAGCTTGCTTCCCGTCAGCTTCATTTAATGTTCTAGTTACTGGCAATCCCCATCCGTCTTCTTATGCCACTCGCAGTTCGTAGACCCCTGTCAGATTTCCTCTGAGGTTACTCGTCCAAGGTGAAGAGTCCCAGCACACTCAGTAGTTCCTCCTCAGTTTGAAGCCATTTGTTACCTTTGATAATCCTTGTCTTTTGAAGTAGCTCTTAGATACCTGCTTCTTACAGATCTCTTCTTATGTATCTGGTTTGATAAGAAGTGACTGTGATGCTGTATGGTTGCATAATTATATTTTCTGGTTTGTTCTCTGTTCCTTTGCTAATAATTCATATTATTTAATTTGTGTTAATTACTGATGAACACTGAGTCAATATTGTCATGTAATTACCTATAATAATCCAGAGTCTTGCTTCTGACTGGCAGCGATCATCTCGGAGCCTGTTTGCTTTTTTGTACATCAGGTCAAGATTATTTTACAAACATTGAAACGATGGATGCATCGTTCTGCCTTCAGGTATATTGAACGTCATCTGCCATTTTTGTTGTTAAGTCACTCTGCATTTATTTGCCGTTATTTGTCAGCCTTACAGCCTTTGAATAGCTGTGTAATCAGCAAACTTTGTCACTTTGCTGCTCGCTGTTTTCCCGTGAATGTGCTGAACAGGGCAGATCCCTGTGTAACTCAGCTGGTTCTTCTCTCGGTTTTGAGCACAAACCCTTAATCCCTGCACTCAGCTTCCTTTTTTGTTTTTAGCCCAATTATTTATTCATGCCAGACCTTCCCTCTTAGGCCATGGCTATGTAGCTTTCCTTAAAACCTTTGATTGTCTCCTGTATGGAATTGTCTATGTGTGAAAATACCACTGTTGGTTGAAAGCCATGGGGGATGATCCGTGTTCACAAATGTAGTCATTGAAGTAAGATAAGCTTATTAATATTGAAGGGGGGGGGGGAATCAAGTAGGTCGGGGAATACATTTCTTCAGTGGTAACTGTACTTTAGACCAAAAAAGAAAAACAGTTTTTCATGAAGAACTTTTCAATCTTGTTCATTTTATCCTCTTCCCTTTCTTCTCGTGGGAGATGAAGAGTGAAGAAGCAAAATGCTTTATTTTGATTTGTACAGACAGCTTCTGTTCTGAAACTTGACATCAGTATGTCTTGAAAGTAAAGATTCTGTCTCAGTTTTCATGAAAAATACAGTCATCTGTCTAGCTATATCCCTGCATTTTTAGCGCCGTCTTTTCCTTAATCCATGTTACTGATGATAATATTTCAGTAAGTTCTCTCTTCTGTAGTTAATGTGAAATCTCATACCTTGTTATAAAGAGGAAATCTGTTAGAATTCTCTCAAGGTCTGTACTGTATTCCCAGTGGGCACCAGGTTGTTCCTAATTGTCCCGTTGGATGTCTGCTGACCTGGTCCTCCTGGGCTGTAAGTAGCTATAGCATCATGAAACTCTTTCAACTAACAATTTGGAACCAAGTATGTGATTTTTCTTTCCTTGCTATTCCGTACAGATGAAGTTCCTAATACAAGCTGGCAGCAGTGTATCTGGTTTTAAATGGTGTGGAGGTGCTCCTGATACACGAGAGGACAGGAGGCTGATTGCTTCAGGGTGTGTATAGGGCAGATTTTTGTTTTTTACTGCTTTTGGTCAGAGGTGATAACTTTCTGCTTGGAATGAAAGTCACTGTACATTCAGTAAATAAACACAGTGGTTATTCCGAGACCCACACACGGTTTCAGTACTTCATACATTTTATTTTGTGTATTTACGTCACGTGCATTTGTGTGATGCTGCTTAGCTGCGCCACACAGGTTTTTGTTAGCTGAATGTTGCAAACAGGCTGCGTCTCAGCACTAAGTAGTGTTTAAATCATTTTCAGTGGATGATTTCAGGTGGATTTGATTAAAGTGCATCTGAGAAAATGGGAATTTTTATTATATGTTTGATAGCAACTCAATAACTTCAGCTATTTACTTAGCTTTTCTTGAGATGTGGTTTGCAGGCTGATTATTATATTTAGGTGGGTTATTTAGTTCTTACTTGGACTTTCATTTTGGTAAATATCATGTACTTTAGACCACGTGAAAAACAACCCACAGACAATTCTTAGAATGCTTTAATGACAGTGGCTGCCTACATCAGGGCTTAGGGTAAAAATTCTTATTTTTACACATTTGAAAGTCTGTGGAAAATATTTGTGAAGATGTAGAGTTGAAGCATTCCTCTGCTCATTTAATGGTGATACTTTCAACAGGAAGGTACATGCGATGAAGAGGCTTTGTCTTTGTTAAACAATGAACTCTGCTTTTGATGAGAGGCTCCTGCCACTGCCACAGAAGTGGCATTACATAGGAGTAAGGATGTACAAGAGGCTCAAAAAGTAAGGTCCATGGACTTAAGAAAAAGTTGAGTTTTAGGGCAAAATCTGCTGTTCAGCATTGTTTCTTGACCAAGGCTCAGAAGCAGCTCAGCCAGGAAAATTCCCTTTTGCGCCAGTCTCTTAGGAATGTTTGAACAGCTTGTTGGCTTGCAGTCTTGTTGACTTGCACTCGCTGGAAATCATGTGTGACACAGCAGGTAATAAGAACCTCTGCAGGTTATGGGACATTTTAAAATAATCTATTAGTTAAAAAAAAAAAAAAGGCAGCAGTTTTAATACTACTGTGCACTTCTGATGTGTGCAAATGAATGCCAAGTTATTTTAAAACTTCTGTTCAGATCCTTTATCTGTATCCAAAGATCTGATTGCTAAAAATATTTCTTACACTTCATATGACTTAAAATAAAAACTAAATTAGAATATTTTAAAATTTAAAAAGATAAAATTGCAAAAAAATTGCCAGAAATAAGGTTATGAGTGTGACCATGGTTGGTCCATTTTGTATTTGTACATTGTGATAATCTCTAAATACAGTATGAAATCTTCTTACTCCGTGGAGCTGTGGTTTGGGTAGGTCTGAATGCACAGGGTAGATGTTCACTTAGCAAGCACCTGTAATATGCATATGTTTGTTCCTGATATTTAATGCATCTCCTTAGGGTTTATTTTTTCATGCTGTTCAAATTCTTCTCTTCAAAGCACTGGAATTTTCTCTTGGGCTTTCCTATGCTGCTTTGCATTATCATACCTTTTAATTCAAGTTTCAGTGAGTTTGATGTTGCCATCTATTTCTTTCTGCCTCCCTTCTCTAGCTTCTATCTTCTTTGCCCTTGAATCAAACAGCTTGTCTTCCTTTCTGAGTTCGTGGTGGGCTTCACTAAGAGAAACGGAGGAGAATTTTATTATCCTGTTCTCTTGGGTGCTGAAAGCCATTATGTAAGAATTAGAGTTGTGCCCCACGGCTGCAAGCTAGGACACATTGAGCTGTTGTCTGCAAATGTTTCATATGGAGTCTAGTCAATCATAGGAGGTGAGAATTTTGAATTTTGTTTTGGGCCATCTTGGATAAGATTTCCCTCAGTTTCATCATTTGGCCAAATTTTTGTAAATTTTCACAAGAGTGCTTGGAGGCACGTATGATCCAAAAGCTGTTTCCTGTTAAATATCAAAGTTGGATTGAGGCACTTGAGAATGATATTTATGAAAAAATAAATACATGCATATCAGTTTGCCAAAACTTCTAGATGTCAGCAAAAAGTACTAGTAGTCCTGCCTTCGGAAGTGGCTCGATTGTGTTGCAGATTTTTTTTCCAGAGTCATTGAGTATAAGTAGAGTAATAAGCCTGAAAAAATTTAGATTGTGTTTAACAATCAAAAAGATTTGTCTACGCAAGAAACTACGCTACAAAATTCAATAGGTTTTGAATTTGAAATTATTATATTGCCTGTCACTGAGGATGCTCACGTTTATGGAGTGTTTTTTAAAATTTCTTAGAAAACATGATAGCGTTTTTTAAGGTGAGGTAATAGAATCCAAACAGAAAATTCTGAAAGATCAAGCCTGCAGTACGCTTGCTGGACTACTTCTGTCTAAGCAAATAGCACACAGCAACCAAAAAATGTGAAAATAAAGTGTTTTCTGCTCAGCCAACAGACAGAGCTGGATGCGAAGAGAAGTGAGTACTCAGTGTGGTGTATGGCATATCTGCTTTGCTGGTGTTAGCACTTCAGAACCACTGCGTTTCCTGGTGCTGCGTGACAGCAAACTAGATCCAGCACCACACAGAACTAAGGCACTTCCCTTTGCTCGTGCTAGATTGCTGTCCAGCAGGTACAGCATTTAGTCACATCAGTGCCTCCTCGTGCCATCCTCGGTCTGCCGCTGTTGGCTGCAGCAGGGTTTGTGCCGAACTCAGCCTTGCATCCCTTCCAGAGTTGCTCTGGGCGAACGAGTGTCCCTTTCCACACCACAGCTTCGCTTGGCCTGCCATTGGCGTGCCTTACCCATGGCACAGATAATCTCCAAACTATGTAACCCTGACGAGAGTTGTGAGGATGATGATTATATGGGGAAATGTTAACACCCGTTAATGCTATCAGTTATACTGCTAGTGCACGGGTAGTATGAGTTAGAGTAGTGACCTCACTTTGCAGTGAAATTCAAGATGTTTACTGTCCTGATCAGGTACTAAAAAATTACACCAACCACACCCCTGCCTCAAACAGATTGCTTATTTTGGCCAAGGGTTCTTTTGGATTTTCCTTCCACTTGAAGAAAGCTTTGGACGATGGTGAAAGCATGCTAACTGCTTCTTCCTTGTTTCATATTAATTCACTCATGGTGTTTAATGTTTGACATATTTATGTGCTCAGGGACTTAATTCAACTTTTCAAAAATGGGATTTGCCCTTGTTCCTGGGGTGCAGTTTTATTTGTAGATGCAGATATGTGGCTTTACACTTAAGTCGGTGTTGCATTAGTCAGATTGGATCTTGGTTAGACAAAGACGTCTACAGGAGGAGGACAGAGGGAGCAGAACAGTGTTAAATAACATCGATACTGACGGGTGGAACCATAGTGCAAGAGCAACTGTCTGTGAAAGAGTAGCAAATAAAACTAAACAAACCACTGTCCTGGTCTATTTTTTAATCACGTTATTTAGCAGATGAAGTATGTTAAATCATGTGTTTTGTAGGGGTGATATAGTAGCTCAATGAAAGGTTTTAGTAATAAAATCAATAAATCTGTTAGTTCTTAGTTTATGTTGCTACTTAGTGGCACAGGATTGGCTGTCCTTTGCAAAATGTTTATACTTGTGAATAATCTGATCGGTTTTATTCACATTTCTTTCAATGGGTGGCATTCTCTAGAGTGTTTTTTTGCCTCTGTCCTTTGGTATAAGTAAATAGAGATAGCTGTTCATGGGGAAAACTCTTAAATCTTTAGCTTGTCAACACATCTTTTTTAAATTTTGCCAACTCAGATTCTGCCTTATGCAGGCTGTACTTCCTTTGTTACTTTAATTCCTGCTAACAGTCTTTGTGTTTTCATTTCATGGATATATTT
The DNA here is from genome assembly GCF_000690775.1 of Eurypyga helias. NCBI lineage: Eukaryota > Metazoa > Chordata > Aves > Eurypygiformes > Eurypygidae > Eurypyga > Eurypyga helias. The sequence goes on from NW_010239207.1 coordinate 59,846, forward strand.
GTTACCTCGTATACCTGAGTGCTAATGAGAAAAGAGATTAAATCGCTTTAGGAGTACCTTGAGACATTCATTTGTGCTGTCCTTTAGACAGAATTGGAAGTAGTGAAATTTCCAAAATGTGGGCTGTAAAGCCCAGCTGACGAGAGCTATTCGTGATTGCTGCTGTATGGAGTGTTTGTTTAGCAAAAACCAAATGTAATCCTTGGGTAGAGCCGTGCTTAAGAGATGTCGGTAGGCACAATGCCGTGTCAGTCTGTAAATGAAAGATCAGAGAGAGAGTAGTGAGGACAGACTCCTCCGTTTATAGAGTGTCTTGGATTTGCAGGAACCTTGGCCATCTTCCTTCCTTTCTACTTACATTCCATTTTCTTTACTAAGCTATTGTGTATTATGTTTCATTCTTTATTTTTGCATAAATGGGGCAGGAAATATCAACTATAGAAGCAGCAGCAGCTGATAAGCAGTTTTGAAAGCTGGAATGAACTTGTGAATTCCTCAGGCATGTCCTTCTTCCTTTTTGATACTCTTCTAGCCTTGAACATACAGGAACGAAAGGAACCAGACTGCTTGCAGAATTTGGTGTCTCAATGTAAAATTATTTTTAAGCAAAGGAAAAGATGGAGGAAAATTCTAGGTGACATTGTGATCAACTTGATTTGTTATCCCAAACACCCTTGCCCGAATCTTACCTAAAATCTGCCATTTGTTCCTTTTGGTGTCCACCGTGAATAGCACAGCTGCAACAGACTTCGCAATCCTCCTTGTGCGTGTCGGGAAGGGGCTGATGGAGGGGCATTCAGGGAACAGTGCTGCTTTCCTGCTCATGATAAGCTCAGCTTCTCCAGGAGTAGTTGCCTCCAGGTGGTTTCTTAGAATTTTATGCTTGTTTTTCATGTTTAGCTTATGATGAATTGAATTATTGGCTGAACCCCACCGTGGTTAAGGCAGTCTTTTTTTCTCGGCTTACAGATGAGGAGTACTAAAGCACAGCAAAATTAAGTTATTTGTCTGTGTTCCTTCCATGAGTCAGTGGCACAAGTAGGATACAGAGCTTGCGCTTATTCTTAGTGCCAGGAATATTTCATCCCAAGAATAGCCCCATATACTTTGGTCCCTGAACAATACCCTGTCCTTTATATAGCTTTTAAAAATAATTATTTTAGAGATGCAGAGTTGAGCTGATTGCCAAATATGATGGTAGACAGTTTTTTTTCTTCACAGGCATGTGACAGGATCCTTTGGTTTCCTTTACTTCCTCTGGTATTAAGGAGACCTCTGTTGTTGACTATTTGGCTGTATTCTACACCTGCAGTTTTCTAAAACAGCAGCACTGGCATCTGTTTGGTGGTGGTGGTGTGGGGTTTTTTGTTTGTTTGTGGTTTTATCTTCCTATTTTTACTGTGAAAGGGGAAGTTCTGGAAGAGGAAGGGGGATAAGTGAGTCAGGGTTTATCAAGCCTGGAATTCTAGCAGCAGATACAATTTTTAGTCATCTCACTATACCTTCTGGAGACTTTTGGAAATTCACATGTTTCCTCAGAAATATTTTTTTGGGGGATGTAATTTGTCCTGAACTTTGTGCATTCCTGTCTGTGTCACTTGCCTGTAGATAATGGCAGAAATGCAATCTATCTAGGAGCTTTATAAGCTGCTGTGATTTTCCTCATCAAAATACAAATAGGAAATAATTTGGAAATAGCTTTTTTCGCAAAATGGGAGCCTGAGACACAAAACATAAATGCAGAACTCTCGGAGAGCAGAGCGGAAGAGCTCGGAACATGTGTCTCCGCTTCCCTGTTTTGTACCTAAATCGCAGGACTCTGCTCTGTCCCTTTAAATTAGTAACATGTATTTTGTAGTATCCTCGTGTTTTACTGCAACTCGAACATATGGATCCGAAATCTGTTTTGAATATAACTAATTATGTGAAATGAGCTCTGTACATATGCTTTGGATTTTGAAGCTTTAATATGGGGTGAGTGGGTTGTTTTTAAAAGTTATCAATAATTCACCTTATGAAGGCATTTCAAACTTTCTTTTATCTTGGTTCGTAAGCAGTTATGATTTGCAGTTTTTCCAGCTAACAGAGCTGTCTTTGTACAATTATTCTAAGTAAGAATTGTAGCGAAATTATCTGTTGTTTAGTAGTAGTCTGGTATACTTTTTTGTCAGATTTATCTGGAAAATATTCTTATGCTAAACGGATTTTATTCTAGGTGTAAAGACCTTTTTTCTGTGCTAGGAGATTGAGTTATATACTATGAGCTTGGGAAGTTGATACATGGTTTATTACAGCAGGTTGATATTTAACAAAGTACATCTAGGTGGTTGCAGAAAGATTAAACATTTAGAGATGTGAAGAAAGAAACCCAGCAGTAACCTCATTTTTGAAATGGTATAACTGTGAAGATACAGTCTTTTTCTACACTATTTTTTTTGGTAGCAATATGTATAGTTGTAAAATGAAGATAATTGTTTTTCATGGGCGATAGTAGTATACAAGCATGAAAGTAGCAGTGATATGCACACACAGTATGCAGGAGGGTTCATGCATTTTCAAATTGTTGCATGCTAAAGTGACTTTGTCTTGGTTATCATCTGTGAAATCCAGTAGTTATGAAGGATCCAGGGCACAGATGTATGCTTTGCTTTGTGTATTTATGAATACGCTGATTCTGCCAAGCGTATTTGTCTGGAGCTCTCTTGCGTACTTTACTCAGTTGATCGGCATACGCAAGCAGCAAGCGTAGGATGCAGGTGTTGCTCCAACCTCAGCAGCCTGACGGGTGGCAGAAAGGGAGTGACGCTGCCTAATCCCCTGTCTGGTTCTCTTTGCTAGACCATATTGCCTTCCAGAAAGTAAAATTAGCTTTTGTACACTCATTTCAAGGCTGGCACAGCCAAGACTTGTCTGTGTTATTGCATGCTGGTCATGCTTCGCTTTCCTGTTTAGTACATCCAGGAGGGTAGGACTGCTTCCCACCTTCTATTACCACCTGCTGCTGCTGCTCCGGTTAGGAGTGGGATATTAATGTTTCCATTATTAAGCCCTGTATTCAAATTGCATATGACTGGGTGTTTGAAAGGGCCTTTAGTTGTAAAATCTTTGCAGTATTTTCTAGCCTGACCCCCCTCCCTGGACTTGAAGAGAAAATTGATTCCGAATATAGTAATTTGCTGAGAAGGAAACAAACGCACAGTTCTTATTTTCAGGTTTTACTGTCTGCAGTTTAGAAAACTTGCTGATGAGGTGTAACTCTGAAAGACAGATTAATTTTGAATTTAAGAAAAGACATCTTTCTTCTATTAGCCAAATGATGTTTACTGATTCAATAAACCTTTACAAATTTATACTAAATGAAAAATCAGTTTTTAATTTCTGTATTTTAGGTGGTCTGGGGTTGGTTCAAACCTGGTTGGTTCTTCAGTAGGTTTGTCATGCACAGGCACGTCTGGCAACAAATAATAGAGTAAGACTGAAAAACTGGTGCTTCAGAAATCAATTTCTAAAAGGGGTTTGAACTGTATGACATCAATTTGAGTTGGCAAAAGAAAGTTAGCAAAAGCTAAGCATGAATCAGGAAAAACATCAAGGTAATGGGTCTTGAGTATGTTGCAAATAATATTGAAGAGGCCTACACTATGCATTACATAAAATGCAGTTGATATAGCATAATTTAGTGTGAAAATATTTTAAAATCTTACCATAGTAACTGTTATACTGTGGAGAATGATCATCTCGGTTCCATTTGGTATAAAGGGGCATTGTTGTTTGATTCTGATTTCTAAAAAGATGAGGCTCAAATTGACCGGTTCTTTGGTTCCCATTTGGATTTTTCACCAAAATGCTGAAGCTGATGGTTTTAGTTGTTGTTTTTCAAATAAATAGAACTTGAATTCCTTGTTGAATATATATATGATTGGAAAATAAATGGAAATTTTTTTACACTCCTCCATCTTTATATGGGGGGAGAAAAAGGGGCTACCCTAACTTTGAAAATGGAGCCACACAGGCTGCCAAGTGGATGAAGTGGAGGATGTGCTTTTTGAGACGCCCTGGGAAAGCCCTCCACCAGACAGCAAAAGTGCATGTACTAGGGCGGGGATACAATAGCAGAAGGGTGAAGTGCGCAGGCAGGGAGAATCAGTGGCCCACCCTGATGGCCTCATCTCTGCACCCTGTATATAATACTTGAAAACCATTTCTGAAATCATTCAGCTTTGTATCTCTGTCTCAGTAAGTTACTGAGATCTGGTATCATGTTCGCCTATCTGAGTAAAAACAGTGCAATATGTGCTTTACAGTTCTACAGAAAAAATATATATGTGAAAAGTTGAGACATGATTTGTCACGATTATTTGATACCACAGAAGGGCTTCAGATAATCATCTGGTACAGCAAGAATCAATATTAAGGAGGAAACACAGCTACCATATTCATAAACGATCAAGAATTTGCTGTTTTCTGCTGCACGTACATGCTGTGATGCACGTTCAGGCACAGATTAGGTTCTAGTTGGTTTCAGATTTCAGCTTTGCAGTTAGATAAAAAGAAGGTATCCTAGTTTGATATTAAAAACATTTTTTCTTATTTATACAAATAAAAACAAAACTGATTTTCTTTTGACTCTTTTCTTTGTTTTAACCAACAAAAGTTTATTGATGCCCTTAGTGACTGTCGCTGTTCAAAGAAGGAAGGAACGGTCTTTGTGATTAGATACAACCATTTGGATGCATGACTGTACTGTGCATTTGCTGTCCAGTTCCTCCCGGTTGTCAGGTCCGGTCTCGTCCTGTGCAGCTGTACCTGGTGGGCAGTGCTCACGCACGGACACACGGACGCGGTCCCCTCCGTGCAAGGAAGTGCCCCAGTAGCACCTCTCCGTGCTTCATCCTGTAGTTCGCTACAGGGCTCAAGCCTCACGAATCCAGCAAGCTTTGCATTAGCTCATCAGGTAAATCTGTACCTGACCCACCCCGCAGCACGGTACATTGCTAACGCGGACAGATCCGTGGAGTATCAGGCAAGGGAGGGCCTGTTCAGCCTTGCACCGAGGCACGTTCCCCTCTGCCCTGAGTACAGGAGGCTGCTTGCTTCATCTTGGGCCTAGGGCAAGCTGAGGAAGCTGCGTTAAAATAGCTGTTGCTTGCTCTCTGCACCAGGCTTGAGTTCTGAGGAGTAGAATAATGAAGAACACGTGTGTGTAATTAAAGTACAAAGGAAATAGAAAAGGGGGATAGCAAGGAACAAATCCAGACAATAAGGAACAGTTGGGCATTGTAATTGTAGACATCTGATTATACTGGGGGAATTAAAGGGCTCTGAAAGAATTAGCCCTACAACCATTCTGAATCTTGAAAGGAGAGAGTGAGTATTCATCTGGGTTTTGTTTGTGTGTGTGTTTGTTTTAAATTATTAATTTTCAAAATAACTATCTTCATCATAGTTTTCCCGGTATCAAAACCTATAGTAAAATCTGCAACACAGCTTCCACAGGAACCTCTGTTATAAAGTTGTTCACAAATTTAGTTTAAATAACTACTGTGTCAGTACTAAGTTGAGTGTTCTTTTAGGAAGACCCCATGAAATCTATTCTAATGGGTTGTTTTTTGAGATTTTGAGCCTGAAAAATTCTAATACATTCTGACAGATACTTGGTATGCACCTATAAAATTCTGTCAGTTGAATATTAATGTTTTCATGTGGCTAGGGACTTACTTATATTTGAATTTATTTGAAATGCTGTTTATAAACAGTTATAAATTACATGATTGATAAGCATTTTATTGTGTTTTTCACTGAATTATTTGAGGCACTGTGAAGTAGGGCCTGAGCTCGTGAGAGGTGAATGGGTTTGACACAGGACACTTATACCTCATTAAAATATTTCATTAAAATAAATGAGAACACAAATTCTTCATCAGAAACTGCTCAATCTCTTGGGTGGTCTCTATTTCATGTATCAGGTGGGAAAATACCTCTTTTTTACTGTCAGGATCATTGGAAGGAATCTCCTCAAGGAAACTCAGAATGATTGCTTCACCCTTCTGTCCCTCCCCACCATCTCACACAGATTTTTCTCATAAAAAGGATTGTTTATATTTAAGGACCCTGTGTTCTTTGCACTACACTAAATGGGACTTTTGTGCTGAAAGGAAATAATTTTTGCTTAACTGATGGAAGTCTGGAAAGCTTATGAAAGTGAATGATAGCAATGAACCTCAATTTTTGTTTCTAGTGTGCCACTGAAAATTGGAAGCAAGCTTTAGGTAAAGAAAAGGTATTTAAGAAGATAATAGGAAGTAGCTGCAGTGAGGGAAATAATAAAAATGTCATAGGAAAATAGAGTAAATGTTCTGAAAAAAGTCCTGTTCTGTGTTTATATTTCTAGAAACCTGAACTAAAATAGGTTGATGTCACATATAAAACTATAGTTTGAGGTTTTGGTGTTTGGTTTGGGCTTTTTATGTATTAGCTGTCTAATTGTTATGAATTCCTGATTCTACTATGATAAAGTAAATGGAAATGCGCAAGCTTAATCTTTATGGGGAACAGAAAGGTATCGGGGATCTGCAGTTGAGAACTCAAATTTGTTCTGTTGCTGAGCAAATTATTTTGTATTCATGGAGACGTACAATAAATGCGTCCTCAGAAGTGCACGGAAACACAAACTACTGGTGTGTATTTGTGTTTTCAGTTGAAATCTCAGTGTTTTTCTGGTGCCATGCAGTGATTGTTACACAGACTTGGAGAATATACAAGATACTGAAAGATTGATTAGATTTTAATGATTTGGTTTGACCTTTTTTTTTTTTTCTTTTCCCCAATTATATCTCCAGGAGGAACCTAACAAAGCTGTCCCTCATCTTCAGCCACATGCTGGCAGAAATCAAGGCTATATTTCCAAATGGCCAATTCCAGGGTGATAACTTTCGTATCACTAAAGCCGATGCTGCAGATTTCTGGAGAAAGTTCTTTGGAGATAAGTAAGTACTAACATTTTTCAAAATCTTTAATTCTTTCTAAGTATGTGGGTGGACATTTTAAAGGTCATTTCTTCTCCAAGTCTTCAAATCAGCTGAAATTGCTAAATTAATTATTAACAGTTCTTTTTTTGCAATGTTGTAATTTGCTCAAAGGATGAATAAAAATGTATGGGCACCTCTGTCAAGGGCACTTACACTCAGTCATAAATCAGGCTGCATTACAAGAAGTTTATTGGTTCTACTCTAAGGAATGGAACTCTGAAGTCTGAATCAGGAACTTGATATTTGTCTCATGGACAGTATGTTTCCTTATCCTGCCTTAAACTTTCTAACTACTATGATATTTAGTGGTTTTTAAGTAGTTGAAATAATGTCTTTATCCCTTAGTATCAGAACATTTTTCTTTTTCTATGTCTGTATTAGCTGTGACATAGTCACAGAGGGTACTACTGTTCTCCGTTGTTCAAATTATGTTACAGAAAGAGAGTAACTGGGGATTCTGTCAGAAGGCTTACTCAACTGCAGGTTTTGGAGAAAGTGTTCAAGAATGGGTCATAAAATGAATTCTGAGTGTGACTAAAATGTAATTCTGAATTTAGATAGGTGGCTAAAACCTTACAGCAAATGCAATATTGCAAATCTAAAAGTAGGCAGGTGTGGATATTGAGTTTTTTGTTTCTGGGAAACAATTTCGTTTGATACAGATGTAGGTTGATAAAGGTTCATAGCTTCGTCACTTCTCCTATGGAATGTTTATTAGAGTAACAGTGACCTAAGAGGGAGGAGGCAAGAGGTTTGTATATTTTACAATACAATGGTGCAGTCATTATGGTAATCAAGTCTGATATCTTACACCGTGTAGGTGTAGACCCTAGCAAGTCACACCACAATTCCTGCCACCATCTGTTACGTTTTCTGAGCAAGAGCAGCTCTAAAATAAGTCTTTCATTCTTTATTTAGAATACCAGCGTAGTAGGTTGGCATTTTTGCAAATTAATTTTGTTCAATGTGAATTTACAACAGTGTCACTTCCTTTTTTTTTTGCTAGTCTAAACACACCTAGTGCTAGCTTTCTGGTTTCATTATGGTGTTACCATGTAATTTCAGTCTTTTAGCAAATTTCTTTCCTGTGTAGATAGTGTTAGAGCGTGATCAAGTCACTGTGTCCATCATCTTTTTGTCAGAGGAAAGGTATTTGACTGTGTTTTGTGTTACTCATTTTAATGTGAAGGTTTTCAAAACACTTTAAAAAGTTCAGATAAAGTTATCTGAAGGATTAATTTACATGATATGTAGGTGTGTCTATCAGGTGAGGTTTTTAAAAAAACATGTCAGCCAGAAGAAGAGAAACAGGAGGCTTAAAAAAAAATTTTAACCATGATTGTCTTTGTTCAATGTTTCTGTTTTCTCTTCCTCTTTTTTCTCCCCTTTGTTTAGCAACTCAGAATTTAAATCTCCTTGTGGAGCTGTTTTGCTCCTCTTGGACTCTGTCCTTGAATGACCTTTACCAGCTGTCTCTGTTGCAAATTGCGTTTTTGTACTGGGATTTACAGATCCTGTCTTCTGAAAGCTGCTGTTTCCTTCTATCATTTCATCTTGACCAGTTTCATCAGCTTCCCTATTCACAGTCATCTTCCTCTTTGTGTTTCTCTGCTAACGTGTACCTTCTGCGTGAGACTCAAGTGCTTCCCTTCAAGTTGCCTTGCAATGGTCCTGCCAGTTTCCTCTGGGAGATGGCACATCAGATAGGTACTTGAGGTGTCAGACAATAGGATGCTGTAACATATTAATAACTTTTTTTATCTGAACAAGGATGGTAAGAATTTTTCAACTGCATCAGTCCATCTGAACAACTGTGCTCCAACTTTGTCTTTCTCTCTGTTCACACTTGACTCTTCTCTTTCCTGATTCACCTCCTGGAGTGCTTCTTTCTAATCCTTTTCAGGACTAGGAAAGGACATGCTTCGTTTGTTCCTTTTTGGGTTTTTTTTTTTTTTTTTTTTTTTTTTTTTTTTGTTGTTGTTTGGTTTTTTTCCCCTGCTTATCTAAATTTCTTCATAAAGTGTGCCTTTAAATATGAACTCTCAGTATTAACCTTCTGACCTACTCTTCCCAGTATGTACTTCGGTAGAGTTGGTTTGGGTTTTTTTGTTAAAGCATCTGCACACCAAAAATGTCTAGGAATCAAGGCAATTTTGGGACATTCAGTTAAATATATGTGTAACCTTGGTTATCTAGGATAGCCTGGAAGTATTTTGAATTCTGTCTTGTCAGGTGTTCTACTTTCAGACTAGGTAAATAACCACTGTTAATTAGTGTTCCCAGGTCTTTTGTAATAAACGGAAGCTGAGTTAGTTCCCTGTCTTCTGAGCAGGGAACAGTTGATCTGTGCTTGGCAGCCTTGCCATTATCTCAGGTTTAGTTAATTGTACCTAAGTAACTATAAAACATGTAACTGCATGTACGTCAAATAAACAGATGAGAAAAAGATTTATTTGGCATTACGTTTAATCTCTTCATTAAACAAAATGCCTGAAGCTTTTTAAACGTTAATTACTTTCTAACCCATTTAGAAATATATGGCTGTTATGCCTCTGAGCCACATCTTTTACAATGGGCCTGTTATGACAAATTGGTTTGCAAATATACTAGTATCATTTACTATAAGCGGAGCCTACGTAGAGATTTTGGGTGTTGCAAACAACTGATAAAATCTGTTTCTAACCTGACCAGTGAGGCCCCTCGGAGTGTCTGGAACCTCCAGCTCTGGCTAGTTCCACACTGCACATGAGGGAGTGCAGGGAGGAACTGTATCGTGTGTTCCCTGGCTGTGTCTCTTTTACAGGGCAAGCCTGGACTCCTCACCTGTTTGCAAAAAGCAACCCTTACTTCGAGATCACTAAATAATGCTACTAAAGATTAGGCCAGAAATAAAAAGGGAGTTGTGGTGGATCTTGTCTTCTGATGGGTAAACTTCAGCACAAGAAATAATTCTGATAGATTGATCTGATTGGAAGGAGGGGTTTGGAACTAGTAGATTTAATTAAGGATATTTGTAGCATAATATTTTCATTATAATAATCTTCCTGTTTCTAAACATAATGAATTGAAAGCTTTTATATAATCCACTTTCTGCCTTGATTTGTTTCTGAACTGTTGACTTTTTTCTTTTTTTTAATCTGAAATATTCTAAACAGCAAGAAGGTCAATAGCCATTTATGTTTCTAAACTGACTCTTTGGCTTTTGATTTTTGCAAATGTGACCTACAATTCTGTTTACAGAAAGAAATTATGTTATAGCTTACTGAAGAATAAAATCCAAAAGGTACAATTTTCAAGAGTCCAGCTTGTAGTTTAAAAGGAGTCACAGCTCTTTCCCAATGAATTGACACCTTCTAATGTTGTTGGTTACATTTGTCTGTCACTTCCTACAAAATTCTGCAGCTGTAACCGAGTTTGTTCATTTTGTTATTAATAAGTATCATAGGATGGGGGCTTTTTTTTGGTTTGGTGGGTTTTTTTTTTTTTTTAGAGCTGGTCAGGTGTACGTTCACATGAATTCAAACTTATTAGCCAAATAAACGGCTAGGCTACCTATTTCAAGTCTCTGATGACCACTAGCTGCTCCCTGAATTTCTGTAGAAAACACAGAAGTAGAACTCAGAGCCATTCAGATTGCTTGCCATCAGAGCAATGTGCTGAGAGGACTTCACACATTCTTGGCTTTCAAATACTTTCTCAACTTCTGCATTTCTGGCACACCTCTACAACACTCCTAGATAACATCAGTAACTAGAGAGGCTTGGACGGGAGAGAATGCCATGGTGCTTCTGAGAGCAGTAGCGACAGCGACGTCAATAATGGAAGTCATCAGCTCTCACAGAGGCGGAGTGTGAAAGGAGTAAATAATCAGAGCATCGACAGTGGTGAGGTTTTCCAGTGTTGCTCATTTCAGAGGGCAAGGGGGGAAGCCTTGGAAGTGATAGGATGTTTGGGAAGGGTCTGGAGAGACTAATGTGGGGTTGAGGAATCTACAGGGAGGATTGATAAATCAAGGTGGGAGATAATGAGATTTGGATTATCTGGGTGGAATGAGAATGTGAACAATAGCAGTATGATGAAGGAAGACGTGGAAGAATTGGTCTCCCAATTATAATAATAATACATACAATAATAATACATATTACACAATATGTATCCAGAGTAGGGGGTGGGTGGGGAGGTAGCAGTGTCCAAGTAGAAGGCTCAGGATGGTTTTGGTGTATTGACTTTGTCAAGGAGGATGACTCTGAAAAGCTAAGGGGGAGATGAGGGAGTAGTGAGAATTTTGGATTAGCTTTGTGAAAACAAAAATGAGGAGTGAGTGAGAAGTTCCCAAAGGTTGAATAACTGAAGTAGGCTGAGAATGGAGCTTTTTGGTATATTCGCAGGCTGTGGGGAGGAAGAGAGGAGCTGTCTGAAAAAGAACTAAGGAATAAATTGACACAAGCTTTACACCACAGTCAAATTCTATACCAAGAAAGAGCTTGGTGGTGTCAAAAGCAGGAAAGCAGTGAAATGGGGAAGATGTGATTTTTGAATTTGTACCGATTATTAGAATACAGTTATTGAGGCAAGTGGTTTTAGCGAAGTGAATCTTCACCCATGGTTTACCATTACGGTTGTGCTGAAGCAAATTGTTGTTAAATGTACAGCTAAACAGTAATGTTAAGTGGAACTGTCAAATTGTAAGGCATGTAATCAGCAGTTACATTTGTTTACAGATACTTTAGTAACCCCCAGTGGGTTGTAAATATGCATATAAAACATAGTCTGATAGTTTCTTCATTATCCACGTTTTATCACTGTACAGTGCTTGGTGTTAATTTCCCCTGGTTCCTTGCTCATTTTAATAGCACCTTACAGCTTTTACTAGTTTTCAGTTCTGAGTAAAACTGTGCCAAATACTGCAGGGAGCGATCCTGAACTGAGGAGGAGAGGGGGTGAGATGATGACCTAACACATCTTTCCGGCCTGTGAATTGGAAAGCGACAGTAAAGTCATGCAGGGTTTTGTAACTATTGAAATTTGTGATTTGTGGCTGTCTTCATGGTGCAGAATGAATCAGCAGCAAAATGTCAGTGTTCTTAGATTTTCAGTTCTTCGTAGTTCTGCCATTTATTTTAACTTCTAAGGTTTTACTCTTCATTATGAAACCTTAAAAAATGAAAGCATTTCTGTTATTGACAGATAAATTGATTTCCCCCAAGCTTTTATTTTAAAGGAAATAGGAATTTTTTCGCTGCTAGGGTCAAACACATTACTATTTTAAAGCTCTGATAATTTTTTTAATTGGAATTTACAAAAAAAATGTGGCTATTGATTTCTCAGTAGCAGTTAAACAGGATATTTCAGATTGATACTCTAAATTTCGAGTAGTTGTGGTTCTCCTGTGGTAAGTGCTAATTTGCTTGGGATGGAAAAGACACAGCCTCTGTGGCTTTGGTTCAGAGATGGAACAGTGAAACAGGCAGACCACAATGCACGACTTCACTGTTGAAAACATTTAGCTGTCAGAAGGTGAGACCTCGGCTAAGCTAGGTTTTAACACCTTGTTGATCCCCTTAGTTTATTACTTGGTTTCCTGTTCATGCTGCTGATAGTGCCCTAGAGCCCTACTGTTGCCTGAACACTATGGACTGAAGAGGCGGTCCTGGCCCAGAGAGCTGCAGAACTGAGAATGAACTGAACTGTAAAGGGAAGCCAGAAGATACAGACGCATGAAAGAGGAAGAGGAAGTGATCCCGGTGCTGTAGCCTTTGTCACCATCCAGACAAGTGTTTTGGTAACACAAACTGTTACAGAGAAGTAGGCAGGGAATGCGGCTTTCACGAGACAGTTCCTCCCTCAGCTGATCAGCAGCACGGGAAGGTACTGCTTCTTAGGAGCTAGTGATACATAAAACTCCCTGGGTGTTTTTCATACAAAAGTGTGATAAACAGGTTTAAACAAGAAGGTAGATAATATTATAGAGAAGAGTTAGTCAATGGAAAGTTGCAAGATGTGATTAAAACCAGCAAATGACGACAGTCGTCACAGCTGTTCTGGGTGGCTAAGAATAAGGTAAAATTGCACATACAAAGGATAGAGAGAAAAGGAAGTTACAGTAGTTGGCACACAGGATTGTGAGGCAGGTGACCTGATTCTCGGTGGATAGACAGGAGAGGCAGTGTTTTAAATATAAAAGGACATGCAAAACATAGGTATGCTTTGGATGGTGGTTAGAGATCAGAGTTGGAAATACATAGATAAGCGTATCCCTCTGGGGACACTTCAGGAAATGCAGACTTCCTGCGTCCCTTAAGGAAGTACTAACACTGCCTTTCCAATGATGTCCAGTTACATGGCTTTGGAAGTGGATATTTTAGGTGATGTATTTTCCCCATTTCCTAAGGCTCATTTTTCTCTCTTCTACCTCCCCTTTTCTCACGTTGGATTCATGTGTACTTGTTCTGCATGATGTCACTATTTAACAGTTGTCTTGGCATGATATGGCAGAATTCCTTTTTTCCCTTAGGACTGAACATCTCAAGTGTTCTGTGTGTCAGTTGATCGCTCTGCAGTTCAGAAGCAGTGAAAGCATGTGGCCTCTCACTTCAAACTGAAGCAGCAGTACTAAGAAAGTGCTCTGTTCAGTGATGGTGAACTAGAATCCACATTGCTCACTGCAGACTTGCAAAGAATGTTGTTTCTATCTGGGTCAGTATTTGCTTGAATATTTTTGAGTTTGCTCTGGATACAGAAATGCCCTTTCCATGTTACGTTTTCTGGCAACATTTAGGAGAGTCTCCTGCAGACAAAAATATTCATTGTAAGTTCCTAGGATCCGTGTTTACCTTTCTAGACATACTTGTGGTCTGCTCTGCCTCAATGGGAGCAGTGTCACTTGGCATTCCGGAATATCTACATCTTTGCAGTTCTACTGAAGTGCTGTACTCGGCATGCTCAGAAAAGGCTGGCTTCCTCTCCAGGTTTATTTTAATTTCTTGTGCTTTTTAATAATGCAGCAACATTCAGGGAGTTTAGGAAAATCCTCTGTACACATGATCAGGGCAGAAGGGAAGACCTAAAAATCCTCTGCTAAAATGCTGGAAAATTACATGCTGGACACTAATCCTTCTCCTTTAGGCGTATGGAAGATGTGTGGGTGATTTTTAAAGCATAACTGTATTTGAGACTATAGAGTGACACTTTCTTTGATGTGTATGAGTAATAGCAAATAGATACCATCCTATATAAAGGTATTTTCAAAAAACTTACACTTCGATCAGAACATTTCTGAAGTCATTATTATTCTTCAAACATGCTTATTAATTTTACCATGCCAAAGAAATGAGAAGTAGTGTCATTTTGAGAGGCTTGGGGGAGATATGGCCTATTTTAGGGATTTTGACAGGATTCTTAATTAAGAAGAGAACCCCAAGGTAAATACCCAGGTATAGATAGATTTGTTGATTTAGGTGAGAGAGAAGATCTGCGGAGAAAGCCTCTTCAGGAAAAATTATTCAGGATCATTTGTTTTATTTTGTGTGTTCTTTTCTTAAATTGGTATGGGCTTGCTGCTAATCTAATGATGAGAAAAGGCATTAAAGACACTGTATGGATGAATCTTTTCTTAGAAGTTTTGCAGATAGAGATTAGATTTTCCTTGTAAAAGGTTCTCCATAACCTTTTTCTTTTGTACAAGGTGTGCTTTTCGGCTTCCTTCATATTTTTGTTTCCTTCTAAAATTTTCTCTCTGGAGATTCTGAAGTAACTGAAGGTTGTAATACAGTAACACATGTATCACAATAACAGTATACACATTTAATGTAATCAGATATTTTTGCAGTACCTTAGTATCCTGGTTTTTTCCCCAAATTATATTATAAAAAGAGAAACTGTTACCAGAGCCCTGGTTGTATCTGTTCACAAGGTGTGCACATGTAGCAGGGCTCTTAACTTCGGGCATCAGACGTTTAAGGCAGGTACAGTCACTACGTAGTACCTCCCTCTCATAGGAGATACTCCCCAGAACATTGTCTTGGCAGGAGCCGCGCGTGCTCTGCTGCAAGGGATAACTTACGTAACTACGATTACATTCCCAAAATAATGAGACACTGCACTCCCTCAACCTAATTCTATAGAGAACTGATGTTACTGGGATGTCAAATCTCATCTTTCTGATGAGCTGTAGCAGAGCTGACTAACTCATCTCTTCCTAGACAAGTGTCCACAGGTCAGCCTAATAGCATGAGGCATGTGCAGAATACCTGCCAGCCTCTAGTGCAGGGTATCATTAGGGCATGATGTAACAAATATTACGGGAGATCACTGGAAGTATTTATAGGAGATACTGTCTATGGTTCAGGAGCTGAACGCTGCAGGCAGTGTTTCGTTGCAAACAG